>NC_041382.1:773777662-773830584 GCF_002162155.2 Triticum dicoccoides
GATCTATCTAGCTTAAATTTTGGGAAAATTAAGAAAAAAAAGGTTTTGGTTCTTGAGAAAGTTTCGACTCGAGGACAACAATTCTCTCGATGTGCATGCTTGGTGCTTTTGACCCATACTGAGTTATAATATATTGTTGGTAATCCGACCGTTCAAAGAATCGACTTTTCTTTGTTTTGATCTGTAAGTCACTATTCTGAGAGATTCTGGAAGATTATGTCTCTATCCTTGAACATGAATTGGCATGTTCCTGAAAATCACTTTTGACCAAAAGTAATCCACATGGTCATCTAAACCAATTACAAAGGGTTTGGAGTGTGAACACTTACATGATTGGTGCTCTTGGTTTTTCTTGGTATGCCGGAAACAACATCCACGTCTTTTTTTAGGGCCAGGGAGAGAGTGCTGTCAACATTTTAATAAATTGTGGGGTTTTTAAAGAAAAAAGAAGGTTGAAACCCTTGACCTTTACATAATTATGATGCACACAACTATTTTTATTAATTATCAAACAAAGTACCACATAACCACTAACGGAAAATGTGAATAAAACACCTACAACTGAATCGACGTCTTTCGCTGCAGCGCCTTCAATACGGAGTGCATGTCCTCGCATTGTCGTCTTCACGTCCGTCCAGAGATTGTTAGGACAAGGATTTTCATCTTGGTTGTCAAAATCAACCACTTAAGGGTTGTACAAAACAACGAGATAACGCCTTTAAGAAGGCAACAACGCAATTGCGTCACTACTAAGACAAACCAAAAAAAGGCTAGAAAAAGGAGTTTTCACCTTGGATATGAAGCGGTGCTTCAATCATTATCTTGAAGGCAAAAAAATTATAGCCACCCCAGTCACTATTCCCCTACTTGGCATAGATGCTCTAGCGGATGGGCGAGACGTGTACCCACCACTGCATTTTACTCAATCGCTAGTTGAGTTCATGGAGTTGTTTTTACTTTCCGTCATGCGTGTGTGTTCCACACTCACATTCCTCGGTTGATGTCATAAAATGCTTGAGCTTGACCTTGAAAAGCTAGCCTTTCCTCCGAAGTAATAATAAAAGAAAAACACGCTTGACATTATTCGCCGGAAGAATAAAATACCCCAGATTGACGTTGTTTGGTAAATGGAATTTCAAAAAGCAAAGCATCGTCTCGGTGAATTTTGGTTGGCGCGCTACTTGCCAGTAAACAGGCCGGGGAACCGATGGACCACATCCATATGTCCGGCCATTCACCTTTTCACGACGATGCCCGGCCCCGGCCGGCGCCGTGTAATTTGGAGTTTTCTTTTTACCTAGCAAGGAGGGCCAAATTGACCGGACCACGTTTTTTCACACGCATAAAGGAGAATATTCGACGTGTTGTAATCAGTTGGGAAGGACAATTCCAGTGTTCCTTGAGGGATGCCTCTGCCCGGCGATGATGCGCGTTTGACATCAAGATGTTCTCATTCTTGTTGCCTCTGCCGCAGCGGGAGATATTTGCTTGCCTGCGGTGGAGACTGGTGAAGGAAGAAAGACGGTTGAGCGATATGTCTACACGTAGTATGCGCGTACGTTGCTTTCTTCTTGTCTTCTCCGGCAGCGGTAGCGGTGGCGGTGGGGAATCCCATCGCATCGCGTGGATGGGCCGGTGAGGGACAATGACGACGACCCTCACTCACTCCCTGCTCCCTCCCCCCTCTCGATCTGGACCACCCCACCCTGTGCATGCGCAACAGTTGCTGCGTGCACGCTTGCGTGCCCACCCATGAAATGACCCCACTGCCCTTGCCCCGTCACTCCAGTATTTTGTAACCGATTGGCACCCCCTTCTCTACTTTTCCTTTGTTCTTGCACGGATACAATCAAATACGTAACAAGGGAGGGACGCGGGGTATCTAATCCGGAGCTTATATGCTGAAAATTGTAAAAACAATTAAAAAACTCTGATTTTTTATGCAAACTTTGACAAATATTCTCAGTGCTTGTAAATTTTCATCTTCAAATAACATTGGTGGAAGTCATGGTAAAAAAAAGCAAAATAGACACTCCAAAAATGCTATTTTTGAAAGCATTTTAGAGTGTTGTTCTTGTTTCCGTTTCTGCCATGACTTCCACAAATGTTATTTCGGGATGAAAATTCCCAAGTACCGAGAACATCTGTCAAAGTTTGCACCATTTTTTTCGTAATTTGTTCATTTTTTTTTGAAATTACTGTTCACCTTGAGTTCAAATGAGCTCGGGAGTAGAAGGGAATTTTCAACAAGGGAGCCTCTATTTATCAGGTAACCGGAAAAAACAATTTATCAGTCACTTCTGATGTGAACTATTCGACCTTCATCCAACCGCCCAAAACAGATATTTATCGGTCACACCTTATATTTGGTGCTATGCATCCGAATACCTCATATTTCATCCCGTAGATCCATACAAAACAATGCAAAAGATTTCCTACGTCGTACATACACCATGCTAGCCTAAACTAAGCTTCATCATCGGGGATGTCCATGACGTCCATGCCGGGTGTCGAGTAGATGGGCGCGTAGGAGGGCTCCGGCTCCTCCTCCTCCTCATCCATTAGCGCGAGCATCTCGTCGACGTTTGCGGCGTGCTCCGCCTCCTCCTCCTGCAGACAAGGACGCTTAGCCTCCACCGTAGATTTCGACTAGAGGGAATCGAGGATCGCCTACTGCTCCGCGTCCCCCGCGTCCTCCTCCTGCTCCTACTCCAAGTCCTCCTATGAATCCATTGCGTTCGGAGGTAGCCCCACGACGATCCGGGTCGCGCCTTGCCCGGATCTGTTCAAGGGAGCTGCAATTGGCACTCCGACATTAGATACAGGTAGCTCCTTAACCGCGGCGTTGGGGCATGGGTACTACTGGTAGCGGATGACAAGTGGAAAGTGGCGGCGACGGCAGATGGGAGTGTGGAAATGTGGAGAGTTCCGGTGCCAGCGGTTGGCTTAAATAGGCATGCTAGGGCACTACGCGGCATGCCCGAGCAGCGCCACACGGCGACGGAGGAGACGAGCTTTGGACCGCCGGATTTTAGAGTGTTTTCGTGTGGGACCTGGCCATTAGTCCGATGTGACGGACACGTCTGGACGCGCCTGGGTCTTTCCATATCCGCTTCATATTTAAACTGGATATGAAGGACGCTGGTTAGCCCGCGTGTTTGAGGCTCGTTTAAAGCGCTTGTCTAGGTCGATTTTTTATGACCGGTCACTGACCGGGCCGTCTGCTCGGGCGTATGAGGTGGGTTTAGGGCGCCTATGCTCTTAGACGGGAATTCGTTTTACCCTTCTCTTCTTCATAATTTGCAAGCTCATCTTCTTCACCGGTGACAAAATGAGCTCGGGCCGGGGCCGGGGCAGCGACGGCATGCGCGATAGCTGGTAGTTAAGGACAAGTATGGCGTGGTCCTGCATGCATGCATGGCTGTGCATGTGAGGACGTACGTGCGTGGAGCCATGGCGGGACGCTTAAATTTGTTCCGCGTGGGTCTCAATTAACCATCCATGATCCATCTCTCTTCAGGTAGGTAGCCGTAGCTGGGTCTAGGCGTGTAGCCGTGCAGCAGCTGGGGCTGGGGCTGGTAGGTAGCGGAAGGTAATCAGATCCAGAAATCATGGGCCTCACGTACAGTCCTAGGCTTGGCCATCCTACCTAGCAGCTACACGCATGTGACAAGCGAGCGTGCATCGCTCTGGCTGGCTTGTGCCACGGTCGACAACCATGCATGGCCATGTTTACTCAAATTTAACCTAACCCGTCACACGCACTGCTCTGGCACTGGCACTGGGACTTGGGACTGGGAGGGACATGACATGCATGCACACATATGTGTACCATTAATGAAGCTACTACAAGAATCAAAGCTAGCCCTAGCCAGTTCACTACAGACGAAGACCTCCTACCAAACCTAAGTGCTTGTTTGGATCAAGAAAAACTAATTTAGCCATGCACGTCTGAGGGGACATGTTGAAGACTCCCTTAAAAAAAATGGCAGGCAGGTGCAGGCCGTGGAGTGAGTGCAAGCAGACTAGCAGAGTGTGCAGTAGACTCACCCGCAAAAAAAAAAAGGAGAGTGTGCAGTAGACTACCATGCACGTATGGAGTGTCCGTACCAGCCACGTAGGGCCGGTGCGCGTACGAAGTTAGAGAAATTTGCTAGGCGGGAGGAGGACAGATGAGTAATTTGGTGTCTGGACCAGCGCGACACCAGCATCTCGGTGGTGGGCCCGAAGTGTCCCCCAGGTCCACCCCTGTCCCTCTCTCCCTCGCTCTCACGTACAAAGTGTGAGCCGAGCTGAGCTGAGCTTTGCCAGTTGCCAGCCAGAGGGAGGAGAGAGGCCTGCCTAGCTAATTATGGCCGGGTCGGGGCGTACCAGAGCAATCTCCTGCCCTGTAGCTCTCGAGTCTCAACTTCAGCACCCACCCCCTTCCTCTCTCTTGAGCTAGCTCTCTCTTGCTTCCATGATTTGCCATGGTGTTATAAAGCCCCTCCCCTCTCCTAGCTAGCCATCTACTGCCCTACTAGCTCACATAGCTGCCATGCACATGGAAACTCCATCTGCACAGCTAGAATAGGAAAGCAATTCCAGTCATCATGGATCGATGCAAGTGATTAGCTAGCTAGAGATCCAAATTAAGCTTTCAGGAAGCTAGTGGAGGATTCCAAAGGGATCGCATTGATCCATCTCTCCGTAACCGGCGCTCAAGATCGATGGATCAGTGCAATCCCTCTGGAATTCTCCGCTTGCCTCCGCCTCCGGCCGTCCATCTCTTCCGTCCGACCTGGCCATGCCAGGAGGTAATTAAACAGAGATGGATCATCCACAAGAATCACAAGGTAACATCTAGCTTACTCCTTTTACCGGCTGCCCAGTTGCTCGCGGTTGAGGCACATGTGTGCTGCTTAATATTTTCCCCCTTTTCTTTTGAAATGAAAAAAAAAAGGTTAGGCTCAGTCCTTTTGTTTGGGATTTTTCGATCGGTGCGTGGTGGTTTTGTATTAGTTTTGGGTGGAAACTGTGGAATTGAGTGTTGATGAATTGGTGTTGTTAGAACCGGGACCTTTTCTTTGCGTGGTAGAAACTGGAGTTACTTGATTGATCGTCTGATGAGGATGATTGCATCAGCCTTTTTTTTGCGACCAACGTCAGCCGGCTTCTTTTGTTTTCTCTATATAATTGGTTCATCTCAGTTCTACAATTTGTTTTCGAAAAAGCTTCTACTATGAGCAAGTCTAGGGAAATTTTGTTCTAAACATGCAGGTAGTCCAGGACCCAGGTGTGTGAATGCATACAACCAAAGCTAGCTAGGAATGGCAAAAAAGAGACGGCCAAATGAGGAAGACTTGTTTGTGACTGAAAAACTGCCAGGATATTATTGGTGCTAATTTCAGGCTTGATTGTTTAGGCGTCAAGTGCATGTTTTTGATACCGTCAAATATATTAGAAATGTAACATGCAAGTTAAAGGATAACGACACTTCTCGATTTTGCATAAACTTTACTTGAAATGATAACGATTGCTTTATGGCATAGTCTCTTCCAATTTGTTCCTAGATTTATTTGTTAGTAGATGATCCGGGCCACTAGTTTGTAGTTTCATTAATATGCATGTACTCCCTTCGTTTCTTTTTAGTCTGCATACAAGGTTTGGTCAAAGTCAAGTTTTGTAAAGTTTGACTAACTTTATATTAAAAAAACATAAATATTGACAATATGAAATCAATATTCTCGGATGCACCGCGAAATGTATTTTCATACTATATAGTTTTAATATTGTAGATGTTTATATATATTTTTATATAAATTTGGTCAAACTTTGTGTAGTTTGACTTTGACGAAATCTTATATGCGGAGTACAAAGAAACGGAGGGAGTATCTTGTATTCCGCCTTTTCTGATTTCTTGGAACTTGAACTTGGTTATGGCTTGTGCATCTCAGTTATGCAGAGGTCGGATGTAATGCTTAAATTATTGAAGCAATAAAATACCCTTTATCAAAAAAATGCATTTCCGAAGTGAGAATTCTAGACATATGGTCATAAATGGTTGGCACCGGAAATTATGACAGCTTCCATTCCTTTATATAAGGCACTACTTCGCAAGGCTAATCTCACAGTGAATACTGAATATGTTGTCATCGGCATGTAAAGAAATTGAATATCGTTGTAACGTGCTGATTCTCGATCTGCGTGGCAATTGTATGTTATGTTTTTGTTCTATCTTTTAGTATTTTGGTTGTGTGCATTCTTGAGGTCTAAACAGTACTATTGACTTCTTCCAGAAACCGAATGTATTTTATACCGAACTCCCCACATAACATTTATTTCTCTTTCTGAACCTAGCTAGAAATCAAAGTTCTTTCCTCAACTTCTCTACACATACAACTGTGACTAAGCAAAACAAAGCAATAAAGGGTGGGTGCCAAAAAACCATAGCAAGCGACCCAAAGCAAATCCTGGCGACATATTTGTGCACATGCTAAGATATCATGTGTATGTTTGGACATCTCTTTTAGAAACATCGAGCTGCCTTAACCATCTAAGATAGGTTCTCTATTGATGCAATTAACTATTTTGTTCAATTAAATTGCACTAATGCTATTATGAACTACTTGGTTAAAAAGTTGTTGGGATGGGAAGGGATAATTCACTTCCTTTTTACGGGCTGCCCAATTGTTGGTATGGGAAGGGTTACTTGTTTTCTTGAATGTAAATATGGCGGACCAAAGGCCAACCTAAACTTTGCACAACAACACTTCATTAACTTTAGGTAGAGTTAATTTAGTCCTCAATTTGGTGGGGACATGTGGTATTTTTGCATTAATTAGTTCAGAGAAACCTTGCATGAATTTTGAATTGGAGCGGTAATAGTTAGAAATGGATTAATATTTTTTTAGTAAAGATAATTGCATAAGCTTCTATTGTATTTACTTTTCTCTATTGGTTCATCACGGCTTCACCAACTAATTCTAGACAAACAGATTCAAAACATGTAGCCTAAGTATGCTTCCTTACAGTGTATCAAAGGCACTACGGTATTATCGCAAAAAATACTATGATATTAGCATGAGTGTTAATTTTAGGCCCTCTTTTAACATCAAATGTTTGTTTGGAATAATGACAAATACCCAAGAGGATATGAAATAAAGGATAGTGTATCATGATACTAGCCATAGTAGAGAGGAACTTACACTAGTAACATGCACATGACCCTAGGCTATGTTACTACCTCCATAGTGGGTAGTAACATAAGTGTGATGTCATGCAAAACTTCATTTATTAGGTTATGAACTCATATTGTTTTTGGATATGTGATGTTACAGTGACATATCATGTCACCACAAACCTCCCTTTCTTCATTAATAACTTGACACATCAGCTCTTTTGCCTACGTGGCATCTATGTTACTAGTTAAGTTACTCCCACTATGACTAGTTAAGATTACTCATACTGGAGAGTATTAGTATCATGCATATGATACTAGTGTATGATACTATCTTCACAATGCATAATATCATAGAGTGGTATCAAAGATGATTTTATTTATTGCCATGCAAGGCACATAGTAGCATAACATTTATTTAATACAGTATCTACCTATGTTATTCTAACCCTTTTTTTAATAGTATGCCACATTAGCATGTTTGCTAGTCCCAAATGCATGATATTGGCTAAGATACCACCACTATAACAAATTAACGGATAACTAAGCATCTTGATTTTGCATAAACTTTATCCAAAAGGATAATGATTGCTTTGTTGCACATTCTTATGTTTCCTTGCTAAATTTATTAGGAGACGGCCAACTTGCTAGTAGTTTAATTAATGACTACACATGCATTTCTGGTTGAAAAATCTTGATATCGCATCAGTCGATCCTGAAATTATGACGGCACACATGCATTGTTCCCTTTGTACTACGAGAGATGCTTCAGAAATTCCGATCACACATTTAGGATGCTGTCAAGTGTCAACATCGAGGAATGAAGTTGAATTCCGCTACCGCGTGCCTATAATGCTCGTTGCACATGACAACTGATTGCCATGTTTTCTTGCAAGAACTGTATGTACATAGTGGCTATTTAAAACGAGCATCTTGCGACTGCTCGCACATATGCCTGCAAATTTGTCCATGCTTGCATCTTTCTCTTTCAGAATCTACGAATCGTTTTGCCGTGTTTAATCCGCTCGATCTACTTGTGTGGCGCAACACAACAAAACAAGGTGAATAATGTTAGAGGAGAAAGAATGATAAATTAAAAGATTGAAGGCAACTCATGCCGATCGAGTGATCAATTTGTGCTGTTTGCATATGTACAAACCGGTATCGATCCATCTCATTGCCCGAGATGCTGTTGCTCGGAGATTTTTGAAGTGCACACACAGCTTTCTTTCTTTCAAAAAGGAGGTTAACTCCGTGCCTATGCATCATTGGGATGCACACAACCATAATACTTCATTAATTATTAAGTAGACTACATAACAAATGCAGCCACGATTGAACCATTACAGAGTATGCCAGAAAAGACACCTATTACCACGAATGCAATCGCATATATTCTGATCAATCCATTAACTAACCAATCGTTGTCCATATGTCCATGCACGGCGTAATGCATGCGTGCATGGATGATTTTCTTGAATGGCATCCATGCATGATGAAGAGCCGTTCGATGTTCTGCTCAGACCTCAGAGCGCAGAACTAAACGTACCAAGTACTAGTACGTACGTGTAGCTAAGCGAAGTGAAGCCCAGATGGACCGATCGACATGCAGCATGCGCGCATGCACGTCCCGTGCAATCATCTGCATGCATGTGCAGCAGAGGATTCACTGCATTAGTTGCATGCATGCATGCGCAGGATTCACTGCAATGGTGTCGGTGGGACTGTTCCTACGTGTGCCTGATCGCTTTTGGTTTTGGTTTTGGACCCCTTCTCCGTGTCATTTCTCTCTTGACTCTTGTCCAGGTGAATCACTTCAACTTGCTTGGAGTAGTTAATTCACTGACTGTGCACTTACTGTCTCGCTGTATATGCGGAGCGTGCGTTTGACGGGAACCGAAACAAGTAATATGCTGTAGCAAGGTGAATATGTGAGGACGAAGATACTATAGGTTAATTCAGAAAGGAGCAGTTCAATGAATGATGCAGATCGATGAATTTCACTACCTCCCAGTTAACCAACAGTGTAACCTTTATTTATTTATTTTATTGAGTTGGAGTAAGCTTTGTTTATATGCTCATATATTTGTCCTAAATTACCTCTTGTAAGAGCATCTCCAACAGCTGCCCCGAAATATAAGGCACCACAAAGCGGGGTTTTGCGCATGAAACAGTGGATTCTCGAACAACTGCCCCAAAATAGGGTGCCGAAACATTGAAACCACTTTCTTTTACAAGTACAAACTAGATTCCAACTTACAAACATGCAAAGTTTAAACATACGAACATTCAAACTAACTACTACAAACACCAAACACTCAAACATCGTCCCCGTCACGGTCGAAACCCTCACTCTCACGCTCAAGTTTGTCCCAATCATCGGCAGAACCCTCGTTGTCGGACTCGAGCTTGATTACGGAAGGCCCTGCCTCATCGTCATTCTTGCGCTTCTTGAACTCCTAGTCCCTCTTCCAGTACCACTCAACCTCGTACTGGACGTACTCGAGGGGTGCCCCCTCACGAACCTTGCCATCCACTCCTCAGCAGTCTCCCAGATGTTGACCCGCTCGTAAAAAAAATAAGGGTCTCCGGCTTCGCCGATTGGGACACAATGTTCACCTTCGACACCTCCAGGAAATTGAGCTTCGAACGCAGCAGGCCGAGCCTCCACACCGCGATGTCGTAGGCGTGGGCCGTTTCGTCCGCCGACTCAAAAGTGCCGAGCCATTACCACACATATGTTTGTCCTAAATTGCCTTGTGTAAGAGCAACTCCAACATCTGCCCTATTTTAGAGCACCCAAGAGCGGTTGGAGTAAAATTTAAGGCACCATAAAGCGGGTTTTTTGGCACCAAAAAGTGGCTTCTCCAACTGCCCTACAATAGAGTGCCCACCTCTTCTTTTGCAACTACAAACTATGATTCCCTAAAAAAAACTGCAAACTACCATTCAAACTTACAAACATGCAAAGTTTAGCCATACCAATATCCAGACATTCAAACTAACTACTACAAACACCAAACACCAAACATTCAAACACCGCCTCAGTCACCGTTGAAACCCTCACTCTCACGCTCAAGTTTGTCCCAGTCAGCATCAGAACTCTTACTACTAAGAAATACCTTATAGGTGGAGGGTTAATATATGTCACTACTGCTAATTTGCAGCAGAGCTGAGTAGCAAAATGCGCTACAGGTAAAACAATAGCAATAGCGCGGTCTCGACAACAAGCGCTGCTGATACGTGGTCCCCACCGTGCCCACCGGGGCTGCCTATAGTAGCAACGCGGCCCATGAAACTCCTGCTACTGCTTCCTAGCACCGCGCTGCAACTATGGGTGCACTGTGTCAGCTGGTGGGCCCCATCTTAGCTGTAGCGGGCCCTATCCCCACGCTACTGCTAAGTCAACCTTATCCCTCTCCCGAGCCCGTCCACTTTCTCACTCCCTCCCTCACTGCCTTTGCCTCTTCATCCTCTCGCCGTCGCCACTGCATTGCCGCTGCCCTCCTCCCTCCTCCTTCCTTGGTAAGCTGCCGCCCTCCTTCCACCACCCTCCTCCCTCCTCCTTCGGCATCCCTCCTCTCCCTCCTCCGGCCGCCATCCTCCCTCCTACTCCTCTTTCCTTTCTCCTTCCTCCTCCCTCCTCGTTCGGTCACCCTCCTCCTCTCTCCTCCCTCCTCCGGCCACCATCCTCCCTCCTCCTCCATCCTCCTTCTCTCTCCTACTCCTCGTCAATATATGCAACATAGTAATTTTAGGTATAGAAATGTATTGGAATGCTATATGAGAAATTTAGATATATGCAACATAGTAAATTTAGGTACAAAAATGTTTAGTAATAGAATTTTTTATTAAAAAAATTAGTAATAGAAATTTCTAGGTACAGAAATGTATTGGAATGCTATATGTGAAATTTTAGGCATAGAAATGTATGGGACTTAGTAAAAAAATTAGTAAGAAAAATTTCAATATAGAAATGTATTGGAATGCTATATGAGAAACTTTTAGTAAAATATTTAGGTATAGAAATTTTTACTAAAATATAGAAATGTATTGGACACTTTAATTATTTTTATGTCATTATCACTTTGTCATCAAAGAATGCTATATGAAATTTGATTATCTAATTTTTCCACTCGGCGGAATATGCAGGCTTTGTAGTGATCGTTGTCGGAGCTTCCTCTACTTCCTCTACAGTCGATTCGGTGAGCTAAAAGTCCACCTCCTCCTTCTCTTCTCCTCGGACATGTGTATAATGATATTTGGACATGTATTTGTTGTCTCTTTGGACATGTGTCCTATGTTTGCAGGGAACACCTCCGAGTGGCCTATGTTTTGTCGGAATATTGACTCATTTCTGTTCTGGCAAATTTCAGGCACTCGATATGTCCTATTTTAACAAAGGTCATGCCGGAATTTTTCGTGGATTTCAGCATGACTTGTGCTATAAAGTAGGAAATATCGAGTGCCCATGATTTGCAGGAACAGGAATTAAACGCCATTTCGGCAAACCATATGCCATTTTCCTATGTCATTACGCGATATATGTAAATGGTTGACTGTCATTCTATGGGGCTCCTTGTGTGACTTTCAGTTTGTTCTTGAAGGAAGGATGCCGACTGTTGTCATGGGGGTAGTTTCCTCTCCTTCTTCTCGTGATATACCTTGGTAATGCACAAGAGAAGGAGGGGAAGCGACCATCATCGACGGTCGAAATATCTGTGAGGGGGTGTCCACGATATACTGTCGAAAATCAGAGAGGAAGAATCCCGACTATTATCGTGGGGGTCGTTTCCTCTCCTTCTCGTGATATACCTTGGTGATGCATGAGAGAAGGAGGGGAAACGACCATAACCGACGGTCGACATATCTATGAGGGAGTGTCCATCATATACTGTCGAAATTTCAGAGAGGAATAATCCTGATTTTTGTCGTGGGGGTCGCTTCTCCTTCGTTCCAGTGTGCTAGACATTTTTGGTGTAATGCACTCCGGAACGAAGGAAGGAGCGAACATCACCGACAATCGAGTATATTAGGGAGGGAGAGCCCACCATATACACCACGTGAGATGAGAGTTTTGAAGGAAGACTCGGCAGACCAAAAGTCAACCCGTGCTGAATAGTGATCTCTGTGTTGAGTTCCTGATAATTGCCATCGATTTATAATCTTTGAATTATGAACACATGAAATGTTTGACGATGATAGGATCCCTGAGTACGATTACTGCCGTGACGACCGGGGTATGTGCGACAAGCATCACCTGGAAAACGGTCTGTTCTTCACCATCAAGTTGGACGAGACCTTCAATGTTTTTACGGACGTAACGATGACAAGTATTTTTTCGTAATTAAGCATGACTTGTGCTTCTTTGCTTCAACGTGTAATTTTTGTTTTTTTACAATTCGACTAGTGCATGCCCTGCCATGCAAGACCGTTTGTCTTGAAGAAGCTCGGTTTCCAAGATAGTGACAATATGGAGATGAAGATAGCTCACCTTAGGACTCAACATGGTTACACTTTTGGGATTAAGCTCTACTATGCAGTTAATCACTCACATTTTGGTTTCTCAATTGTAGAGCTCTATTCAAGGCCTATGGATATCAGAAGGATATGCAAATAACCTTCGATATTCCTCCTGAAGATGATATTGAAGATAATATCGACATTTGGGTGGATGTGGATATCCTTCGAGTTCTACCTCTATGTGAGTCTGTCAAATAAATTTGTTAAGTAATTTTTATTGTTTATTTAAAAATAGTTGACTACTTATTTCCATTGGCAGCTTATTTCCATTCTTTAAGAAATGTACGGAAGATAGTAGACAAAACCTACTGTAGTCATAGCTCTGAACTAACTTGTGAGGAGAAAAATCATCTTGTCTCATTTATTAATGATGTTGAAACTTTTAAGAAAAATTATGGAAATTATGTTCAATACGTGCCACTAGTCCATGTGTAGAACTACGGTAACATCCATGGAAATAGCATGGTAAGATTTTTTTTACTATTATGTTACCAGTGCATCTTTTGCATACTTTCTTCTTAAGCTAAACTACATTGCTAACAAGTTATCATTATGTTCTTCAATAGAAACTTCCGAAGGATTGTGTGCCTCATATGATGTATATGGAAGGTGACATGGATATTATTAGCTTACGACCAAGTCTGCCTACGGTTCACCGCAGTGCATACTCGATTTCTCAAGGAGATGAAGATTTCACAATCAACTACTTGGAGGAAACATGATGCTCAGCCCACAAATTAGAGACATGTGGATCTCTATTCTCCATAATGGAGATTCAAGAGCTATCCTGTTTTATGCTATTTTACCTTAGAGAAAGTAGCATGTCCTAGCTAGTAGTCATCATGTGCTAAGAACAATTACCTAGCGTTAGTTATGACTATACCTGTCCGTCCCTCGGATCGGGCCAGGCTTCGGGCCAGGCCTGACCAAGCCCAACGCAAAAATCCGGGCCCAGCCCAGCCCGGAGCATCAAGCCTGGCCCGTCAATGTAAAAGCCCGACGAGCCTCGGGCCTCGAGCCGGGCCTCTTCGTTAACTTGCAAATGTGGTGGGCCCGAGCCCAGCCCAGCCTTCAGGCTCAATATCTAGGCCCAGGCTTGGCTCGTGAGGAGCGTCCGGCCGGGCTTTTTCGGCCCGGGTCGGGTCAGGCCGACCGGGCCAGGCTGCTGCTACCTCTTGAGCACTGCGTTGATTTTCCCTTGAAGAGGAAAGGGTGATGCAGTAAAGTAGCGTAAGTATTTCCCTCAGTTTTTGAGAATTAAGGTATCAATCCAGTAGGAGATCATGCTCGAGTCCCACGCACCTACACAAACAAATAAGAACCTCGCAACCAACGCGAGATAGGGGTTGTCAATCCCTTCACGGTCACTTACGAGAGTGAGATATGATAGATATGATAAGATAATATTTTTGGTATTATTATGATAAAGAGAAATAAAGATGCAAAGTAAAATAAACGACAATAAAAATAACTAAGTGTTGGAAGATTAATATGATGGAGGATAGACCCGGGGGCCATAGGTTTCACTAGTGGCTTCTCTCAAAAGCATAAGTATTACGGTGGGTAAATGAATTACTGTCGAGCAATTGATAGAATTGAGCATAGTTATGAGAATATCTAGGTATGATCATGTATATAGGCATCACGTCCGCGACAAGTAGACTGAAACGATTCTGCATCTACTATTACTCCATACATCGACCGCTATCCAGCATGCATCTAGAGTATTAAGTTCATAAGAACAGAGTAATGCTTTAAGTAAGATGACATGATGTAGAGGGATAAACTCATGCAATATGATATAAACCCCATCTTTTTATTCTCGATGGCAACAATACAATAGGTGCCTTGCTGCCCCTGCTGTGACTGGGAAAGGACACCGCAAGATTGAACCCAAAGCTAAGCACTTCTCCCATTGCAAGAAAGATCAATCTAGTAGGGCAAACCAAACTGATAATTCAAAGAGACTTGCAAAGATAACCAATCATACATAAAAGAATTTAGAGGAGATTCAAATATTGTTCATAGATAAACTTGATCATAAACCCACAATTCATCGGATCTCGACAAATACACCGCAAAAGAAGATTACATCGAATAGATCTCCAAGAAGATCGAGGAGAACTTTGTATTGAGATCCAAAGAGAGAGAAGAAGCTATCTAGCTAATAACTATGGACCCGAAGGTCTGAAGTAAACTACTCACACGTCATCGGAGAGGCTATGGTGTTGATGTAGAAGCCCTCCGTGATCAATGCCCCCTCCAGCGGAGCGCCGGAAAAGGCCCCAAGATGGGATGTCACAGGTACAGAAGGTTGCGGCGGTGGAAATAGGGGTTTGGCTCCGTATGTGATGTTTCTAGGGTATATGGGTATATATAGGAGGAAGAAGTACGTCGGTGGAGCAACGAGGGGCCCACGAGGGTGGAGGGCGCACCTGGGGGAGGTGGGCGCGCCCCCTGCCTCGTGCCTTCCTCGTTGATTGCTTTACGTAGACTCCAAGTCCTTTGGATCACGTTTGTTACGAAAATCACATTCCCGAAGGTTTCATTCCGTTTGGACTTTGTTTGATATCCTTTTCCTTTGAAACACTGAAATAGGTATAAAAACAGCAATTTGGGCTGGGCCTGCGGTTAATAGGTTAGTCCCAAAAATAATATAAAAGTGTATAATAAAGCCCATTAAACATCCAAAACAGAATATAATATAGCATGGAACAATAAAAAATTATAGATATGTTGGAGACGTATCAAGCATCCCCAAGCTTAATTCCTGCTCGTCCTCGAGTAGGTGAATGATAAAAACAGAATTTTTGATGTGGAATGCTACTTAGCATAATTTTCAATGTAATTCTCTTATTTGTGTTATGAATATTCAGATTCGAAAGATTCAAGACAAAAGTTTAATATTGACATAAAAATAATATACTTCAAACATACTAACTAAGAAATTATGTCTTCTCAAAATAACATGGCCAAAGAAAGTTATCCCTACAAAATCATATAGTCTGGCTATGCTCTATCTTAACCACACAAAATATTTAAATCACGCACAACCCCGATGACAAGCCAACCAATTGTTTCATACTTTTGGTGTTCTCAAACTTTTTCAATCTTCACTCAATACATGAGCGTGAGCCATGGACATAGCACTATATGTGGAATAGAATGATGGTTGTGGAGAAGACAAAAAAGGAGAAGATAGTCTCACATCAACTAGGCATATCAACGGGCTATGGAGATGCCCATCAATATATATCGATGTGAGTGAGTAGGGATTGCCATGCAATGGATGCTCTAGAGCTATAAGTATGTGAAAGCTCAACAAAATAAACTAAGTGGGTGTGCATCCAACTCGCTTTCTCATGAAGACCTAGGGCATTTTGAGGAAGCCCATCATTGGAATATACACGCCAAGTTCTATAATGAAAAATTCCCACTAGTATATGAACGTGATATCATAGGAGACTCTCGATCATGAAGATGATGGTGCTACTTTGAAGCAAAAGTGTGAAAAAAGAATAGTAGCATTGTCCCTTCTCTCCTTTTCTCTTTTTTTGGGCCTTCTCTTCTTTTATGGCCTTTCTCTTTTTTTTCGTCCGGGGTCTCATCCCGACTTGTGGGGGAATCATAGTCTCCATCATCCTTTCCTCACTTGGGACAATGCTCTAATAATGATGATGATCACACTTTATTTACTTACAACTCAAGAATTACAATTCGATACTTAGAATAGAATATGACTCTATGTGAATGCCTCCGGCGGTGTACCGGGATGTGCAATAATTCATGGTGACATGTATGAAAGAATTATGAACGGTGGCTTTGCCACAAATACGATGTCAACTACATGATCATGCAAGCAATATGACAATGATGAAGCGTGTCATAATAACGGAACGGTGGTAAGTTGCATGGCAATATATCTCGGAATGGCTATGGAAATGCCATGATAGGTAGGTATGGTGGTTGTTTTGAGGAAGGTATATGGTGGGTTTAAGGTACCGGCGAAAGTTGCGCTGTACTAGAGAGGCCAAAAATGGTGGAAGGGTGAGAGCGCGTATGATCCATGGACTCAACATTGATAACCCACAAGTATAGGGGATCAATTGTAGCCTCTTTCAATAAGTAAGAGCATCGAACCCAACGAGGAGCTAAAGGTAGAACAAATATTCCCTCAAGTTCTATCGACCACCGATACAACTCTACGCACGCTTGATGTTCGCTTTACCTAGAACAAGTATGAAACTAGAAGTACTTTGTAGGTGTTGTTGGATAGGTTTGCAAGATAATAAAGAGCAAGTAAATAAAAAGTAGGGGCTGTTTAGATAAATACACAACTAAGTTAGGTTTAGTAGAGAGTTTATTGTTACGAGAAAGTTATTTGTCCCTAGGCAATCGATAACTAGACTGGTAATCATTATTACAATTTTATTTGAGGGAGAGGCATAAGCTAACATACTTTCTCTACTTCGATCATATGCACTTATGATTGGAACTCTATCAAGCATCCGCAACTACTAAAGATTCATTAAGGTAAAACCCAACCATAGCATTAAAGTATCAAGTCCCCTTTATCCCATAAGCAAACAACCTATTTACTCGGGTCTGTGCTTCTGTCACTCACGCCAGCCACCATAAGCAAATCATGAACATATTGCAAACCCTACAACGGGGATCCCTCACGCTTGCGTGACACAGAGAGCACCATAGGATCCGAAAGATTCAAGACAAAAGTTTAATATTGACATAAAAATAATATACTTCAAGCATACTAACTAAGCAATTATGTCTTCTCAAAATAACATGTCCAAAGAAAGTTATCCCTACAAAATCATATAGCCTGGCTATGCTTTATCTTAACCACACAAAATATTTAAATAATGCACAACCCCGATGACAAGCCAAGAAATTGTTTCATACTTTTGGTGTTCCCAAACTTTTTCAATCTTCACGCAATACATGAGCATGAGCCATGGACATAGCACTATATGTGGAATAGAATGATGGTTGTGGAGAAGACAAAAAAAAGGAGAAGATAGTCTCACATCAACTAGGCATATCAATGGGCTATGGAGATGCCCATCAATAGATATCGATGTGAGTGAGTCGGTATTGCCATGCAACGGATGCACTAGAGCTATAAGTATGTGAAAGCTCAACAAAATAAACTAAGTGGGTGTGCATCCAACTCGCTTGCTCATGAAGACCTAGGGCATTTTGAGGAAGCCCATCATTGGAATATACAAGCCAAGTTCTATAATGAAAAATTCCCACTAGTATATGAACGTGATATCATACGAGACTCTCTATCATGAAGATTATGGTGCTACTTTGAAGCAAAAGTGTGGAAAAAGAATAGTAGCATTGTCCCTTCTCTCTTTTTCTCTCTTTTTTGGGGCCTTCTCTTCTTTTATGGCCTTTCTCTTTTTTTTTCTTCCGGAGTCTCATCCCGACTTGTGGGGGAATCATAGTCTCCATCATCCTTTCCTCACTTGGGACAATGCTCTAATAATGATGATCATCACACTTTATTTACTTACAACTCAAGAATTACAATTCGTTACTTAGAACAGAATATGACTCTATGTGAATGCCTCCGGCGGTGTACCGGAATGTGCAATAATTCATGGTAACATGTATGAAAGAATTATGAATGGTGGCTTTTCCACAAATACGATGTCAGCTACATGATCATGCAAGCAATATGACAATGATGAAGCGTGTCATAATAATGGAACGGTGGTAAGTTGCATGGCAATATATCTCGGAATGGCTATGGAAATGCCATGATAGGTAGGTACGGTGGTTGTTTTGAGGAAGGTATATGGTGGGTTTAAGGTACCGGCGAAAGTTGCGCGGTACTAGAGAGGCCAGCAATGGTGGAAGGGTGAGAGTGCGTATGATCCATGGACTCAACATTGATAACCCACAAGTATAGGGGATCAATTGTAGCCTCTTTAAATAAGTAAGAGTGTCGAACCCAACGAGGAGCTAAAGGTAGAACAAATATTCCCTCAAGTTCTATCGACCACCGATACAACTCTACGCACGCTTGATGTTCGCATTACCTAGAACAAGTATGAAACTAGAAGTACTTTGTAGGTGTTGTTGGATAGGTTTGCAAGATAATAAAGAGCAAGTAAATAAAAAGTAGGGGATGTTTAGATAAAGACACAACTAAGTTAGGTTTAGTAGAGAGTTTACTGTTACGAGAAAGTTATTTGTCCCTAGGCAATCGATAACTAGACCGGTAATCATTATTACAATTTTATTTGAGGGAGAGGCATAAGCTAACATACTTTCTCTACTTGGATCATATGCACTTATGATTGGAACTCTAGCAAGCATCCGCAACTACTAAAGATTCATTAAGGTAAAACCCAACCATAGCATTAAAGTATCAAGTCCCCTTTATCCCATACGCAAACGACCTACTTACTCGGGTCTGTGCTTCTGTCACTCACGCCACCCACCATAAGCAAATCATGAACATATTGCAAACCCTACAGCGGGGATCCCTCATGCTTGCGCGACACGGAGAGCACCATAGGACAGCACCAATAATAAAACATGCAACTCAAACCAATCTTGATCATCAAATAGCCATTAGGACAAAACGGATCTACTCAAACATCATAGGATAGCCATACATCATAGGGAAATAATATATAGCATTGAGCACCATGTTTAAGTAGAGATTACAGCGGGTAAGAGAGAGATTACACCGCTGCATAGAGGGGGGAAGAGTTGGTGGTGAAGGCGGTGAAGTTGTTGGTGAAGATGACGGTGATGATGATGGCCCCCGGTGGCACTCCGACGTCACTGGAAGCAAGGGGGAGAGGGGCCCCTTCTTCTTCTTCTTCTTCTTCTTCTTCTTCCTTGACCTCCTCCCTAGATGGGAGAAGGGTTTCCCCTCTTGTCCTTGGCCTCCATGGCGTGGGAGGGGCGAGAGCCCCTCCGAGATTGGATCCGTCTCTCTGTCTGTCTCTGTTTCTGCGTTCTCAGATTCTACCCTTTCACCGTTTCTTATATTTCCGGAGATCCGTAACTCCGTTTGGGCTGAATTTTGGACACGATCTCTATCCGGATATTAGCTTTCTTGCGGCAAAAGAAGGGCACCAACTGCCTTACGGGGCGGCCACGAGGGCAGGGGCGCGCCTGGGGGGTAGGGCGCCCCCCTACCTCCTGCCCACCTCGGACACCGGTTCGCGTTGATTCTTCTTCCCAAAAATCATAAATATTCCAAAAAAATCTTTGTCAAGTTTTATTCCGTTTGGACTCCTTTGATATGGATATTCTGCGAAACCAAAAACATGCAACAGACAGGAATTGGCACTGGGCACTGGATCAATATGTTAGTCCCAAAAATAGTATAAAAAGTTGCCAAAAAGTATATGAAAGTTGTAGAATATTGGCATGGAACAATCAAAAATTATAGATACGACAGAGACGTATCAACATCCCCAAGCCCAATTCCTGCTCGTCCTCGAGTAGGTAAATGATAAAAAAGATAATTTTTGATGTGGAATGCTACCTAGCATAATCTTGATCATATGTCTAATCATGCATGAATATTAAGATACGAGTGATTCAAAGCAATAGTCTATCATTTGACATAAAAACAATAATACTTCAAGCCTACTAATAAAGCAATCATGTCTTTTCAAAATAACAAGGCCAAAGAAAGTTATCCCTACAAAATCATATAGTCTGGCTATGCTCCATCTTCTTCACACAAAATACTCACATCATGCACAACCCCGATGACAAGCCAAGAAATTGTTTCATACTTTTGACGTTCTCAAACCTTTAAAACTTTCACGCAATACATGAGCATGAGCCATGGACATAGCACTATAGGTGGAATAGAATGGTGGTTGTGGAGAAGACAAAAAGGAGAAGATAGTCTCACATCAACTAGGCGTATCAACGGGCTATGGAGATGCCCATCAATAGATATCAATGTGAGTGAGTAGGGATGCCATGCAACGGATGCACTAGAGCTATAAGTATATGAAAGCTCAAACTGAAACTAAGTGAGTGTGCATCCAACCTGCTTGCTCATGAAGACCTAGGGCATTTGAGGAAGCCCATCGTTGGAATATACAAGCCAAGTTCTATAATGAAAATTCCCACTAGTATATGAAAGTGATAACTCAAGAGACTCTCTATATGAAGAACATGGTGCTGCTTTGAAGCACAAGTGTGGTAAAAGGATAGTAACATTGCCCCTTCTCTCTTTTTCTCTCATTTTTTTGTTTTTTTGTTTTTCCCTTTTTTGGGCCTTCTCTTTTTTTTGCCTTTCTCTTTTTTTCGTCCGGAGACTCATCCCAACTTGTGGGAGAATCATAGTCTCCATCATCCTTTCCTCATTGGGACAATGCTCTAATAATGATGATCGTCACACTTTTATTTACTTACAACTCAATATTACAACTTGATATCAGAACAAAGATATGACTCTATATGAATGCCTCCGGCGGTGTACCGGGATGTGCAATGATCTAGCGTAGCAATGACATCAAAAAACGGACAAGCCATGAAAACATCATGCTAGCTATCTTACGATCGTGCAAAGCAATATGACAATGAATGCTCAAGTCATGTATATGATGATGATGGAAGTTGCATGGCAATATATCTCGGAATGGCTATGGAAATGCCATAATAGGTAGGTATGGTGGCTGTTTTGAGGAAGGTATATGGTGAGTTTATGGTACCGGCGAAAGTTGCGCGGTACTAGAGAGGCTAGCAATGGTGGAAGGGTGAGAGTGCGCATAATCCATGGACTCAACATTAGTCATAAAGAACTCACATACTTATTGCAAAAATCTATTAGTCATCAAAACAAAGTACTACGCGCATGCTCCTAGGGGGATAGATTGGTAAGAAAAGACCATCGCTCGTCCCCGACCGCCACTCATAAGGAAGACAATCAATAAATACCTCATGCTCCAACTTCGTTACATAACGGTTCACCATACGTGCATGCTACGAGAATCACAAACCTCAACACAAGTATTTCTACAATTCACAACCACCCACTAGCATGACTCTAATATCACCATATTTATATCGCAAAACTATTGCAAGGAATCAAACATATCATATTCAGTGATCTACAAGTTTTATGTAGGATTTTATGACTAACCATGTGAATGACCAGTTTCTGTCATCTCTCTAAATAGATATAAGTGAATAAAGAGAGTTTAATTATTTCTACAAAAGATATGACCACGCTCTAACAAATATAAGTGAAGCAAAAGAGCATTCTACAAATGGCGGTTGTCTATGTAAAGAGACACAGGCAATCCAAACTTCAAATGATATAAGCGAAGCACATGAAGCATTCTATAAAGCCATACTCAAAAGATATAAGTGAAGTGCATAGAGCATTCTATAAATCAACCAAGGACTACCTCATACCAGCATGGTGCATAAAAGAAAAACGAAAACTAAATGCAAAAGACGCTCCAAGATTGCACATATCGCATGAACGAAACGAATCCGAAAACATACTGATACTTGTTGAAGAAAGAGGGGATGCCTTCCCAGCATCCCCAATCTTAGACGCTTGAGTTTCCTTGAATATTTACTTGGGGTGCCTCGGGAATCCCCAAGCTTGAGCTCTTGCCTCTCTTCCTTCTTGTCACATCGAAACCTTCTCAATCATCGAACACTTCATCCACACAAAACTTCAATAGAAAACTTGGTAAGATCCGTTAGTATAATAAAGCAAATCACTACTCTAAGTACTGTTGCAAACCAATTCATATTTTGTTTTTGCATTGTGTCTACTGTAATAGAACTTTTTCATGGCTTAATCCACTGATATTAATCGATAGTTTCATCAAAACAAGCAAACTATGCATCAAAAACAGAATCTGTCTAAAACAGAACAGTCTGTAACAATCTGAACATTCACCATACTTCTGATACTTGAACAATTCTACCAATATTAGGAAAAATAAACAATTTGTATAGGAAGACAGTGCAAAAATAATCAGAACCATTTGACGTTCCAGCTAAAAACGTAAAATCGCACACTACAACCAAAGTTTCTGTCCTGCACCATACAAACCATCAAGCAAATGTAAACATCCTAAAGGCAAACCTTGGCACATTATTTTTATTTCTAAACTTTATAAAAGCACACAACAGAAATAAATGACTCTCTAAAACTTCCGGGTTGTCTCCCTGGCAGTGCTTTCTTTAAAGCCATTAAGCTAGGAATATAGTGCTCAAGTAATGAATCCACCCGGATCCCAAGGTATATCAAAGCCAATTTTAATTAACAATGATTTAGCATTTAGTAGTGAGCACAAAGTAACATATATCATGTAACAACGAAGTCTAACTCTCTTCCTATGCATTAGCATGTCATAAAAGAAAAATTCATGCACACATAGTAAAGGCCAATGCATAGTATAAACAGTTTCTTGCAATTTTATCGTATTGGAAACATAGAGAGGTGGAGATATAGTTCCTCTCTCATAATAATTGCAAGTAGGAGCAGAAAGCACATGCATATTATATTCATCAAAATCATCATGTATAATAGTAAAATGCAACCCATCAATATAATCCTTAATAAGTGCAAACTTCTCCGATATAGTGTAGTCGGGAGAATTCAAAAAGATAATAGGACTATCATGTGTGGGTGCAATAGCAACAATTTCATGTTTAACA
This sequence comes from Triticum dicoccoides, assembly GCF_002162155.2. Lineage (NCBI taxonomy): Eukaryota > Viridiplantae > Streptophyta > Magnoliopsida > Poales > Poaceae > Triticum > Triticum dicoccoides. Next base: position 773,801,034 of record NC_041382.1, read on the forward strand.
TAAGGAACTATAGAAAGTTCATCTCCATAAGCATAATTCGTATTGGCATCTTGGCCACAAGCATCATCAAAAAGGGATATTTCAAAAGAATCCAAGGGATCATAACAGTCATCATAGCAATCATCCTTCGGTAAGCACGAAGGGGAATTAAACAATGTATGAGTTGAAGAGTTACTCTCATTAGAAGGTGGGCAAGGGTGATCAATCCTCTCTTCCTCCTTTTGTTCTTCGCTCTCTTCCTCATCTTTTTCATCCAATGAGCTCACAGTTTCATCAATTTCTTCTTCCATAGACTCCTGCAAAATATTAGTCTCTTCTTGGACAGCGGAGACTTTCTCAATAAGTGAATTAATTTCAGAATTGTATTCATAATTATCATAGAAATATTTGAGGATAGCTAAATTTTCAGATCTATTAACAGCATCATCAAAATCTTCAAACTCTTTACACATAGATTCAGTTTCATAAGCACCCATAAAAGCAACAAATTCTTCTATTTGTTCCACATCATAGTAATCATATATACCATTATCATAAGAAGCTAAGGTTTTATTATCATTGAATTTGCATGAATAGGGAAGGTGTGGAGCCTTCATCCTAGAGCAACATGTATAATCATAACTCACGCATAATTGCCAAGCATACCACTTCAATATATGAATTTGATCCCATAATAGTTTCCCTTTTTGTGTCAAGCGATAATCCCTAAAGTATTCACGTTGATCCAACGTTACTCCCATTACATAATTAAATGGGGTTTTCTCAAGATTATTAAAGTAGTACATAATATCTTTCACATAACCAGCATCGAGGGTTTTAGGAGGTTCCCCATCTCCATGAGCAGAAAGTACACCTAATATTTTTGATATTTCATGTTCCATATCCATAACTAAAGATAAAGAACAACTAAGAACAACAAATAAAAATTACTTAGTGATAAAGCAAACAAGCACACATGAGAATATTCACCCCACGCTATTGCTCCCTGGCAACGGCGCCAGAAAAAGGTCTTGATACCCCACAAGTACAGGGGATCAATTGTAGCCTCTTTCGATAAGTAAGAGTGTCGAACCCAACGAGGAGCTAAAGGTAGAACAAATATTCCCTCAATTTCTATCGACCACCGATACAACTCTACGCACGCTTGATGTTCGCTTTACCTAGAAAAAGTATGCAACTAGAAGTACTTTGTAGGTGTTGTTGGATAGGTTTGCAAGATAATAAAGAGCAAGTAAATAAAAAGTAGGGGCTGTTTAGATAAAGACACAACTAAGTTAGGTTTAGTAGAGAGTTTGTTGTTACGAGAAAGTTATTTGTCCCTAGGCACTTATGATTAGAACTCTAGCAAGCATCCACAACTACTAAAGATTCATTAAGGTAAAACCCAACCATAGCATTAAAGTATCAAGTCCCCTTTATCCCATACGCAAACAACCTACTTACTCGGGTCTGTGCTTCTGTCACTCATGCCACCCACCATAAGCAAATCATGAACATATTGCAAACCCTACAGCGGGGATCCCTCACGCTTGCGCGACACGGAGAGCACCATAGGACAACACCAATAATAAAACATGCAACTCAAACCAATCTTGATCATCAAATAGCCATTAGGACAAAACGGATCTACTCAAACATCATAGGATAGCCATACATCATAGGGAAATAATATATAGCATTGAGCACCATGTTTAAGTAGAGATTACAGAGGGTAAGAGAGAGATTACACTGCTGCATAGAGGGGGGAAGAGTTGGTGGTGAAGGAGGTGAAGTTGTTGGTGAAGATGACGGTGATGATGATGACCCCCGGTGGCACTCTGGCGTCACCGGAAGCAAGGGGGAGAGGGCCCCCCTTCTTCTTCTTCTTCCTTGACCTCCTCCCTAGATGGGAGAAGGGTTTCCCCTTTGGTCCTTGGCCTCCATGGCGTGGGAGGGGCGAGAGCCCCTCCGAGATTGGATCTGTCTCTCTGTCTCTCTCTGTTTCTGCGTTCTCAGATTCTACCCTTTCACCGTTTCTTATATTCCCGGAGATCTGTAACTCCGATTGGGCTGAATTTTGGACACGATCTCTATCCGGATATTAGCTTTCTTGCGGCGAAAGAAGGGCACCAACCTCCTTACGGGGTGGCCACGAGGGTCAGGGGCGCGCCTGGGGGGAGGGGGGGGTAGGGCGCGCCCCCTACCTCGTGCCCACCTCAGACACCGGTTCGCGTTGATTCTTCTGCCCAAAAATCATAAATATTCTAAAAAAATCTCCATCAAGTTTTATTCCGTTTGGACTCCGTTTGATATGGATATTCTGCGAAACCAAAAACATGCTACAGACAGGAACTGGCACTGGGCACTGGATCAATATGTTAGTCCCAAAAATAGTATAAAAAGTTGCCAAAAAGTATATGAAAGTTGTAGAATATTAGCATGGAACAATAGAAAATTATAGATACGACGGAGACGTATCAAACATTAGTCATAAAGAACTCATATACTTGTTGCAAAAATCTACAAGTTATCAAAGCAAAGTATTACGCGCATGTTCCTAGGGGGATAGATTGGTAGGAAAAGACCATCGCTTGTCCCCGACCGTCACTCATAAGGAAGACAATCAATAAATAAATCATGCTCTGACTTCATCACATAACGGTTCACCATACGTGCATGCTACGGGAATCATAAACTTCAACACAAGTATTTCTCAAATTCACAACCACTCAACTAGCATGACTCTAATATCACCATATCCATATCTCAAAACAATTATCAAGTATCAAATTTCTCATAGTATTCAACACACTCATAAGAATTTTTTTACTAATCTTGGATGCCTATCACTTTAGGACTAATTTTTATGATTAAGGCGAATTACCATGCTGTTTTGTAGGACTCTCAAAATAATATAAGTGAAGCATGAGAGAGCAATAGTTTCTATAAAACAAATCCACCACCGTGCTCTAAAAGATATAAGTGAAGCACTAGAGCAAAAAACTATATAGCTCAAAAGATATAAGTGAAGCACATAGAGTATTCTAATAAATTCCGAATCATGTGTGTCTCTCTCAAAAGGTGTGTATAGCAAGGATTATTGTGGTAAACTAAAAAGCAAATACTCAAATCATACAAGACGCTCCAAGCAAAACACACATCATGTGGTGAATAAAAATATAGCTCCAAATGAAGTTACCGATGGACGAAGACGAAAGAGGGGATGCCTTCCGGGGCATCCCCAACCTTTGGCTTTTTGGTGTCCTTATATTACCTTGGGGTTCCATGGGCATCCCCAAGCTTAGGCTCTTGCCACTCCTTGTTCCATAATCCATCAAATCTTTACCCAAAACTTGAAAACTTCACAACACAAAACTCAAAATAGAAAATCTCGTGAGCTCCGATAGCGAAAGAAAACAAAACACCACTTAAAGGTACTGTAATTAACTCATTCTTTATTTATGGTTTATAAAATTACTGTATTACAACTTATCTATGGTTTATAAACTCTTTTACTAGCCATATATTCATCAAAATAAGCAAACAACACACAAAAAACAGAATCTGTCAAGAACAGAACAGTCTGTAGTAATCTGTAGCTAACGCAAACTTCTGGAACACCAAATGTTCTAAAATAAATTTCTGTGCGTGAGTAATTTATCTATTAATCATTTGAAAAAGGAATTAACTAAATATCACTCTCCAAATAAAAATGGCAGCAATTCTCGTGAGCGCTAAAGTTTCTGTTTTTTACAGCAAGATCAACAAGACTTTCCCCAAGTCTTCCCAACGGTTCTACTTGGCACAAACACTAATTAAACACAAAAAAACAACCAAAACAGAGGCTAGATAAATTATTTATTACTAAACAGGAGCAAAAAGCAAGGAATAAAAATAAAACTGGGTTGCCTCCCAACAAGCGCTATTGTTTAACGCCCCTAGCTAGGCATAAAAGCAAGGACAGATATAGGTATTGCCATAATAATATGATAGATCACGGAAATTCATTTCATATTCTCTATGTTCAGCAGCAAGTTTTCTTTGAGGCAAGAAAAAGTAATCAAAAGGGCTAAATTTAATGGGACAGAAGTCCCCAAGATCAATTTTGGGAGGTATAGGTTCCTCCTTTGGCCCTTCATATTGCACAACCAATTCATCATTATAAGCATTCTTTTGACAAAACTTCGTGAGCCTATACTCGAGAGAATATCCTAGCTCATTATTTCGAATAGCAAAATCATTATTAAGTTCAGAAATTCTATCAACTAGGACATTGATGGGAACCCTTTTTCTAAGGTTCTCATTAAAAGCAACATAGTCTAAAGATTGAAAACGCATTGTTTCCTCTTGATCAAAGAGGATTGCCTCTATGGGAGGATGGCCAGCGTCCACCCTATAGTGCGCAAAGATTTATTTGGCCTCTTTTATTATAAATCTGAACTCATGAGCCAAAAAGATAGTAGCGACATGCTTAACAGAAGAATGCTCAATATTAGAAAATTCTAGGAAAATCCTTTGTATGCAAGGATGCATGTGCATAAATTGCCTTTCAAGTTCAACTACAAGCATGGCGATAGCGTCCGCAAGACTACTAGTTTCATGAAGAATAGAACTACCCATAGAAGGCAAAGCACCGGCACAAGTAAAGAAATCTTGGATAACTCCTTTTCCAATAATATTACCACTACCGATTCGGAATTCTTTTGTATGTAAGATAGGGGGTTCTTCAGCGGGAGCATCAGAATTTTCCATGTTATTATTATTGTCCATATCGACAATAATTTCCTCAATTTCAGACATAACAGCAGAAAGTGCGAGGAGAAAAAGAAAGAGGGATGCGAAAATAAAAGAGAGGACGAATAAGACGGCAATGGTGAAGTGGGGGAGAGGAAAACGAGAGGCAAATGGAAAATAATGTAATGCGAGGGATAAGAGTTTGTGATGGGTACTTGGTATGTCTTGACTTGTGCGTAGACTCCCCGGCAACGGCGCCAGAAATGGCTCGTTGTCGGGAGTCAAATCTTGACTTGACTTGGCGCGAATCTCCCCGGCAACGGCACCAGAAATGGCTCATTGTCGGGAGTCAAATCTTGACTGGACTTGGTGCGAATCTCCCTAGCAACGGCGCCAGAAATCCTTCTTGCTACCTCTTGAGCACTGCGTTGGCTTTCCCTTGAAGAGGAAAGGGTGATGTAGTAAAGTAGCGTACGTATTTCCCTCAGTTTTTGTGAACCAAGGTACCAATCCAGTAGGAGATCACACTTGAGTCCCACGCACCTACACAAACAAATAAGAACCTCGCAACCAACACGATAAAGGGGTTGTCAATCCCTTCACGGTCACTTACAAGAGTGAGATCTGATAGATATGATAAGATAATATTTTTGGTATTTTTATGATAAAGAGCAATAAAGATGCAAAGTAAAATAAATGGCAATAAAAATAACTAAGTGTTGGAAGAGTAATATGATGGAAGATAGACCCGGGGGCCATAGGTTTCACTAGTGGCTTCTCTCAAGAGCATAAGTATTACGTGGGTAAATGAATTACAGTCGAGCAATTGATAGAATTGAGCATAGTTATGAGAATATCTAGGTATGATCATGTATATAGGCATCATGTCCGCGACAAGTAGACCGAAACGATTTTGCATCTACTACTATTACTCCATACATCGACCGCTATCCAGCATGCATCTGGAGTATTAAGTTCATAAGAACAGAGTAATGCTTTAAGTAAGATGACATGATGTAGAGGGATAAACTCATGCAATATGATATAAATCCCATCTTTTTATCCTCGATGGCAACAATACAATACGTGCCTTGCTGCCCCCGCTGTCACTGGGAAAGGACACCGCAAGATTGAACCCAAAGCTAAGCACTTCTCCCATTGCAAGAAAGATCAATCTAGTAGGCCAAATCAAACTGATAATTCGAACAGACTTGCAAAGATAACCAATCATACATAAAAGAATTTAGAGGAGATTCAAATATTGTTCATAGATAAACTTGATCATAAACCCACAATTCATCGGATCTTGACAAACACACCGCAAAAGAAGATTACATTGAATGGATCTCCAAGAAGATCGAGGAGAACTTTGTATTGAGATCCAAAGAGAGAGAAAAAACCATCTAGCTAATAACTATGGACCTGAAGGTCTGAAGTAAACTACTCACACGTCATCGGAGAGGCTATGGTGTTGATGTAGAAGCCCTCCGTGATCAATGCCCCCTCAGGCGGAGTGCCGGAAAAGGCCTCAAGATGGGATCTCACGGGTACAGAAGGTTGCGATGGTGGAAATAGGGTTTTGGCTTCGTATGTGATGTTTACAGGGTATATGGGTATATATAGGAGGAAGAAGTACGTCGCTGGAGCAATGAGGGGCCCACGAGGGTGGAGGGCGCGCCTGGGGGAGGTGGGCGCGCCCCTGCCTTGTGCCTTCCTCGTTGATTGCTTTACGTAGACTCCAAGTCCTCTGGATCACGTTTGTTCCGAAAATCATTTTCCGGAAGGTTTCATTCCGTTTGGACTCCGTTTGATATCCTTTTCCTTCGAAACACTGAAATAGGCAAAAACAGCAATTTGGGATGGGCCTCTGGTTAATAGGTTAGTCCCAAAAATAATATAAAAGTTTATAATAAAGCCCATTAAACATCCAAAATAGAATATAATATAGCATGGAACAATAAAAAATTATAGATACATTGGAGACGTATCAGCTGCCCATGGCTAGGTATAGTTATAACTATGATGATGATGAGTTATTATTATTATTATTATTATTATTATTATTATTATTATTATTATTATTATTATTATTATTATTATTATTATTATTATTATTATTATTATGAGTTATGTGCTAGAATGATGAGTTGTTATGACTATGATGATGATGAGGACTTGTTATTATGATGATGGTGATGATGATGAGTTGTTATGATGATGATGAGTTTTTATTATGATCATGATGAGTTATTATATCAGTGGGTGTAAGAAATAAAGATTAGATTCAAGTGGATGGATCCGAAGTGACCAAGAAGTTTGGATTAGTAGGACGATCTAATAACTCATCATGACCATAATGATATAACAATATCTTAATTGCTACTATATCAAAACTTGTATAGCGGTGTATAAATACAGTATAAAACAAAAGAAATTAATATCAGCGAATAGTAGTAGTGCAGGGTAAAGGCACATGCTACTGATAACTAACTTAGCAATAGCAGGGTTCAAACCAGTGCTACTGCGAAAAGTTAGTTGTAGCGCCCTAGCAGTAGTGCTACTACTAGGCAAAAACCATGTGCTACTACTAGGGTTTTCCCTAGTAGTGTCCTGTTGGCGATATAACCCCACGATGTTGGCGATATAACCCCACGATGTAACCTGCCCTGAAAGGGCCGGGTCAAGTTGTTGGTGACTATCAGAGTTAGGCCTTAGATAGGCCAGGACGATCAAGACGCAGGGCCAGAAGAGAAGCTCACAAGATGGGTCAGCTTAGGGCCCAAAGCCAAAAGGCTGCAGGCGGCACGGAGATGTAAGCCGCCATGCGATGTCTTGTCATAGAAGGCTAGGCGACTTAGAGTTTGGCTCGGTCACGGATCGTGATCCGACCCGGACACTTGTAAGCCAGAGGCCTCGACCTGTATATAAAGGTGAGTCCCCGACACAGAATATGGCAAGTTACGATCAATCGATAGCTAGGTCAAGCAAATTCGCTCCCTTGTAATCGATACTCAGGCAATAAGAAGAAAATCAGGAGTATACTTTTACCTCCACCATGAGGGGCCGAACCTGGGTAAAATTTTGTCCTTCAACCTGCTCAACTCTGACCAGCTAATCACCGTTTGCGATGGGCTCACGTCTAAGTCCTCAAACTAGTACATATGTCATGACAAATGTTGGAGAACGTAGCATTCAATTTCAAAAAAATTCTACGCTCACGCAAGATCTATCTAGGAGATGCATAGCAACGAGAGGGGGAGAGTGTGTCCATGTACCCTCATAGACCAAAAGCGGAAGCGTTTGACAACACAATTGATGTAGTCGAACTTCTTCTCGTTCCCACCGATCAAGCACCGGACGTACGACACCTCCGAGTTCTGCACACGTTCAGCTCGATGACGTCCCTCGAACTCTTGATCTAGCAAACTGTCAAGGGAGAGTTCTGTCAGCACGACGGCGTAGTGACGGTGATGGTGAAGTGATCTGCGCAGGGCTACGCCTAAGTACTACGTGAATATGACCGGAGGCGTAAACTGTGGAGGGGGAGCCGCACACGGCTAACAATGTTTGTTGTGTGTTCTAGCGGTGCCCCCTCCCACAACTATATAGGTTAGAGGGGAGGAGAGGCAGCTAAGGGGGTGCCCCAAGTAGGAGGAATCCTACTTGGGATCCTCCCAATTCAGCCTCCCCCTTTCCTATTCCTATTCGGAGTAGGAAGGGAAGAGGGGGAAGGGGGAATCCTATTCCCTTTTTCCTTTCCTTCGTCCCTTTTCCTTCTCCAATTTGGCCAGCCCACATGGGAGGGGCGCACCGGCCCCTTAGTGGCTGGTGCGGTTCCCCTCTTGGCCCATTAGGGGGGGTTGCCCGAAACCCCTTCCGGTGACCCGATACGTACCCGGTACCCCCAGAACACTTCGAGTGTCCGAATACTATCGTCCTATATATGAATATTTACCTATCGACCATTTCGAGACTCCTTGTCATATCCGTGATCTCATCCGGGACTCTGAACAACATTCGATCACCAAATCACATAACTCATATAATACAAAATCGTCATCGAACGTTAAGTGTGCGGACCCTATGGGTTCGAGAACTATGTAGACATGACCGAGACACCTCTCCGGCCAATAACCAATAGTGGAACTTGGATGCTCATATTGGTTCCTACATATTCTATGAAGATCTTTATCGGTCAAACTGTAATGACAACATACGTTATTCCCTTTGTCATTGGTATGTTACTTGCCCGAGATTCGATCGTCGGCATCTGCATACCTAGTTCAATCTCGTTACCGGCAATTCTCTTTACTTGTTCCATAATGCATCATCCCGCAACTAACGCATTAGTCACATTGCTTGCAAGGCTTATCATGATGTGCATTACCGAGAGGGCCCAGAGATACCTCTCTGATACTCGGAGTGACAAATCCTAATCTCGATCTATGCCAACCCAACAAACACCTTCGAAGATACCTGTAGAGCATATTTATAATGACCCAGTTACGTTGTGACGTTTGATAGCACACAAGGTAGTCCTCCGGTATCCAGAGCAATAGCAATAAAACTGAACGATCATATTTCTTGATTAACCATTGTTCACTAGTGTTCTTGTTTAACCATCAACACTTGATGCTATTTCTTGATTTCTACCTTCGCCGATTTCAACATCGTGAAGAGCTTGGGAATCATTTTCGTTATCCCTTGCATATTATAGTTCATCACAAAGTTCTAGTAACTTGGTGATAGTGACTAGAGAACTCTGTCAATCACTATCTTATCTGGAAGATTAACTCCCACTTGATTCAAGCGATTGTAGTACCCAGACATTCTGAGCACATGCTCACTATTTGAGCTATTCTCCTCCATCTTGTAGGCAAAGTACTTGTCAGAGGTCTCATATGTGGCACCCTGGCTTAGAGCGACCGGTTTACCCTGCATTGCCAGCCCAAAGATCATGTCTTCTGGCAACACACAACATCTTGGTACAGAAAAACAACCGCTTTATTGATGCTAGCGGCTCAGAGTTTATATTTCAACAGATGTCGAGGCCGAGCAGCACGCATGGTGCGGCTGAACAATATGTACATTATTTAGTGAACATAAAGGGGCCTCGATCATAACAACTACTCGGCAGCGGAACAACGTCGTAGCGGAAACTCCATATCACAGGGACACCGATGTGGACATGATCTAGACTCGAGCAGTGCTCCTTTCCAACGCGACTTTCCTGAAATCTGGCATGACACGCTATGTCAGTACATTGAATGTACTTGCAAGCTTACAACAGGCATAATCATAGTGATAAATAGTATCATGATATTTAACCAATTAATAATGGAATAATGTTCCAACATGTTTTGCTCATGCTCCTGGGATAAACATCCCTCGATACCGACTTACCAATCGTGATCATTCTCGGAACACAAAGAAACCACCATCGCGATCTTAACCAAAGTAACTCGTGATCCTTACGTCGATCACCACTGAAGTAACTCGTGATCCTTACGGCGATCACCACCAAACCACCATCGTGGTCTTGAACATCTCGATGGCCTTTCATCCATCATCTTCAGTGCAATGATCATAACTTAGTGTGCATGTTTATTAAATGTCGACTCATGGTGGGACCTACTACGAGTTGTCCGTAACCGTGGACTCGGCTATCGATAGATTATACACTTTGAAGATGTGTACCCACACCTCGGAACCCATGGCCTCGCACTCCCATTCGGGTGGAACGACGGCATTCTGACGAAACCCTTCCATTGCCATGACACTCTCCCGGCCACTCTGACCCAATCCCCAACGGGCTAGTCCTGGGTGGCCTCGTGTCTACCAAAGACACACCGACCACCGTCGTGGCCAAAACTTCCCTCACGAGGACCGGTACCAAAAATCTCAAACAGGGGCACACAAGGTTATGCCTGCTTACCAGGCCAGGGTAAGCACGCCCATAACCTTCCCTAGTTGGAGGCACCGACCAGAGGCATATCAATGGACCAAATCAAGGCCTTCCCAGAAATTCAAATGTGGTTGCACGGGGAAAATCTCGATTCAGCGGCACCATGACCCAGTCAACGATATATTTAGGTTGAGTTATATTTAGGTTCAACTTAAAAGGAGACTGACTGGTGTCATAGCATGCCATGAAATGCAATACTACACATGCATCACATAATATGAAAATGACTGATGTCAACCATATTCACACTAAACATAAGCATCAACAACTTATATTACTCTCCTGGTCTTACTTTAACCATATATTTTGCAGCAAGCCATATTATTTTCTCATGCAAGAAAATACTCCGATTAATTCCTCACATGCATAGCAAAGTTTCTACTATCATCATCGCAAGCAAATCCTAATTTCTTTACCAATCAAGTTAGGTTCAAACATCCTGTAAATTAGGTAAATTGGATAAGCAAGCACTTAACAGGATATTTTCTAGCAAATTTAACCATTTTTATTTATGTAAAAAATTACTTTAATCCATTATCCACACGCATAACAAATAATTTTATCATTAACACAATTATATCTTAGCTTCTTTACCAACTAATCTAGTTTCAAGGTTTTGTAAATCAAGCATAATACCAACACAAAATTAACAGAATATAAATAACATAATAGTTATTTAAATGCATGGATTAATCCTATCATTCAAGTAAGAAAATCATCAATATTGAAAATGGCACGATGAAAATGTTGTTGTGGCTTGCCTTAGTGCAGATGAGGTTCACAAGCCTTCTGGTGATCCTCAAGACAAGCCTCATCCTCTGAAAATAATTTTAAACACAAGAAGAAAATATCAAGAACTCTTCTGAAAATCACCAGAAATTCTAAACAGCTCAGAAAAATCTCATTTTTGGTGAGCTGTTAGATTTCTTTGCAAAGAACAAAATGCAAAAAGAATCAATTCATTTGGACTTATGGTTGAAAAGTTATGACTGTTTGAAGCTCTCTGGAATTGAATTAAGTTTGAATTTAAATAAACAGACTAGGGGGGGTGACGTCAAAGGCGTAAAGCCTCAGGGCGCCACCACTCGTACCGCTTCGCGCGTGTACAGAGTGGCTGACTAGCGGGCCCCGCTAGTCAGGTGAGAAGGAGGGGAAGAAGGAAATAGAGGGAGTCGCACCTCCGCCGGAGCTCTCGCCGGCGACGAGGACTCCTTGGCAAAAACGAGAGGGAGGGATGGAGAGAGGGGACGGTGGCGCACCTGCCCGTACCTGTAGTGTTGGGGATATGGTTACTGGAGGCAAACCGGCTAGGCTCCGTTAAGATTGAAGCCCATGAAGATGAGAAGATGTTAGCGCTTTAGGAAGGCCCATGGCCCAGAGACGGATTAAAGCCTGTAGATGTAAACTGACTTTATCATATAAACTTGTATTGTAAGTTAGAAGAGTAGAGACCGAGCCGGACACCTTTATGATCCGGCCTCGGGACTCTGTAAACCGGCGGGCGTCGACCTGTGTATATAAAGGGATGACCAGCCACGCTCAGGGAGAAGGACAACAAATCGAGGGCCAGTCAAAGCGGATTCGCTCCCTGGCCATCAAAACCCTAGCAATACCAATCACAACTAGACATAGGCCTTTACCTTCATCCAAGGGGCCGAACTAGTATAAACCCCTCGTGTCCCCTTGTTCGGTTTAACCCCTTTAAGCTAACCCGTTGCAATGGCTCCACGACTAAGTCCTTTCCCGAGGACATCTGCCGTGACAAACCCACGACAGTTGGCGCCCACCGTGGGGCCATCGCACGATGGTTTCAAGTTCTTGAAGGGCAGCTTTGATGGACTCAAGGGACACGCTGTGGGCCGGATGACGAAGAGTCATCGCGGCAAGCTCTACATCGACAACGCAGGATGGGGCCCCGAGGCCGATTCAATCGAATACGGGTACCGGGTCCCCTTTGGCGGGATTCACGTCTTCATCGGCAAGATTAGCGAACCGGGCCCTGAGCCGGACACCTCCACCGACATCATCGAGACGGCTCAGCGTGCAAGCCCTCCTCCGGTTCAGCCCATGGCAAAGCATGTTTTCGTAGGTGTCATCCATGGAGCGGAATATGAGGACGGACCGGCATCCGATGGAGAAACCGTTGTCTACTCTGACGACGAGTCTTCTAGAGAAACCGAATCGCTATATCAGCTGCAGGATGGCCGGATTAGTGGAGGTTCCAAGGGAAACAATATTCCGGACTCCCTTGATCTGCCAAGCCGGGTTGCTATCTTCATGGCCGGTACACAATCAGCGCTCCACTCATCAACCGCCGCATCAATGCTCTCTGGTTCAGCAACAGCCACGCTGGCGGGGGCAGGGGGCTCCGCGCCACCTCCGGCTCAGATTCTGTTTGACTTGTTCGACGCTTTGGCCACATTGATGACCGCGGAGGTGGACGCAGCAGCCCGGGATCAGCACAATGCGGAGATCGCAAAGGTGAAAGATCAGATTGTTGGGGAATGTAGCAATAATTCAAAATTTTCCTACGTGTCACCAAGATCAATCTAGGAGATGCAAGCAACAAGAGAGAGGGTGTCGGTGTCAAAACCGGCGGATCTCGGGTAGGGGGTCCCGAACTGTGTGTCTAGGCCGGATGGTAACAGGAGGCAAGGGACACGAAGTTTTACCCAGGTTCGGGCCCTCTCGATGGAGGTAAAACCCTACGTCCTGCTTGATTAATATTGATGATATGGGTATTACAAGAGTTGATCTACCACGAGATCAGAGAGGCTAAACCCTAGAAGCTAGCCTATGGTATGATTATTGACGTGTATATTATATCGACTAGCCTGGCCCTGGTTTATATAATGCACCAGAGGCCTAGGTTAACAAGAGTCCTAGCCGAATACGCCGGTGGGGAGAAGTCCTTGTCTTGATCACCAAGTCTTGTGGAATCTTCCTTGTATGCGGCAGTTGTCCGAACTGGCCCATGAGTATACGACCACGGGGGTCCTCGGCCCAATCTATCAGATCAGGAGATGACGTGTTGAGTACCCCCTAGTCCAGGACACCGTCAGTAGCCCCCTGAACTGGTCTTCAAGTTAGGGACGCTCCTCGATTCTTCCGAACTGTTCTTCATCTTCGGTCGTCGGTCTTGAAAACTGGTTCAACAAATCTTCTCATCTTCGATCTTGAGGATCGCCGAAATGAATTCGACAAGTTTATACATCGGGTATCCGAGGAGCCCCTTTAAGTTTCTGGCCTTTATCAATGCCTTGTTATTTTTATGCCACACCTCGGGTTTGAAATTGTTCCCGGGCGGCAGCGTCCTCTTGCGTCCGAGCTCCAACGCCGGACTGCATTCAAGGTATCTTTTGCAGCCGAGCACCAACGCCGGACCGCTTCCCAGCTCTAATGCCGGAATGTATCCGAGCTCCAACGCCGGACTGTATCCGAGCTCCAACGCCGGACTATGTATCTGAGCTCCAACGCCGGACTGTATCCGAGGTGTCGTAAATCACCTTGGTTCAAAGAAGTTTGAAGGAGTTTAGCCGAGCTTAATGCCGGAAATGCCCTCTATGGAGCTAGCCACTAACGCCCGAGCTTTATGCCGGACTGCTTCCGAGGTGTGCACCACCCCGAATGTGGGCCGATTTTTGTTAATATTTTTTATTGGTGCAATTTATTCTCTGCCGAGATATATAGCCAGTAGCCCTCAAGGTGTGTATCGGTTTAAAACCTGAGATGCACTTGAAGGATGACGTAAGACCGCTGATCCCAGTAGCCGTTGAGACTCAGGTTGATTTGCAAAATCGGCCTGAGGATCAAGTCCTAGCTCGGCAGAATACTCCGGGACACAAAAAGCGGCGTGCTCAGTCCTCGAGACTCAGGATGGGTGTGTCCGACCAACCTGAGGATCAAAATCTCCTCGGCAACTGTATTGCACTTAAAATTTTCTGCATTGAACAAGCAATGCAGTAGCCCCCGAGACACTGGTCGGGTGGCAACACCAGATCAGGGGATCGATGTGCCCCTTTAATATTTGTAAATAATAAGCCCGAAGCCTAGTAGCCCCCGAGCCTTAATGCGGGTACGGGTGGCCGAATTAAGGATCGATATCCATAGTAAAATCACAAATTATGTGTAATGACTCTATGTATCCAAGTACTTTATGTCATTAATGCTCGGATCCGCATTGTACAAAACTTTGTTAACCGACCACCGGCTTCAACCTCCTCGGCTAGTAGCCGGGGAGTGTTTGTCCTACTTTTTAAATCCTTTATGAGGGCAAAGATTTACGACAAACAAGGCAATCTGGCCATACGGTTTTATAAACAAAGGTACGCAGAGAGATATGTTATATTACTGTTTAACATAAGAAATGTCTTCCAAAGAAAATAGTCCCGCTATCGGTTCCTTTCTTTGGGTTGTCATGCTAAGCATGATCATGAAACCTCAGCTCTAATGTAAGAGAAAAATATTGAGGATTTAGTTTGGGAGGCCAGTTAATAGCCCCCGGTAGTGTTCGGCGACAATCGAGGTCAAGCCGTAAACACTTCGGCCAATGTTATGAATGGCTAGTCATTTAACACCGTCATCGGGTTGCTGACCAGTTTACGCTTATTGTGACAGTCAGTTTTCGGCTTTCTCCACTAAGGTGCTTAACCATGTGAGCTAGAAGCACAATCGCAGTGGTTCTCCCTTTGCAAACCTAGCCGAACAAAGCGGAACGTAGGAGGCAAGCGCAGGAGCCGGGCAACCCAACTATTGACCGAAGACACAATTCGAAACCAATGCATATATAGTGAGATCCGAGAATGTTTTTGCCGAATATATAAAGGTGTCCGGCATTGCACTGTGAGACTTGTGCTGGAAACACACGAATAGTTTAAAAGTGCCATAAGCTTGGAAAACCAAAACAAACGTCAGTAAAAACTTGATGTACGAACAAGATCAAGTGTTCGGTGCCAATCCGAAAATTGGTCTTAGAAAAAAGGAGTGCTTCTGTCACGCTTTAATATGACACATCCTATCTCAAGACTTCAAGCGGGTCAGCCTACGGCTTCAACCTCCTATCCCGAAGGCGGAGTACTTCTCATTAGGCCAGTTTAGCAAACTAAACTCTAGCGGCCTTGAGAGAGAAATTAGGCTCCCCGGCTAGTGACCACACACTTGTGTCGAAAAAAGGAGTGATAAATAATAATAATAATAAAACTTTGAAACGACTAAGAAGAAGAACACTTATTGTAAAACGGTTCAAATAAACTTAAGAGCCCCCCAAATGACTTGGGGTAAAAGAATGATTGCATGTACCGAAGTACTTATATCATATATATGTTCAACCGAACTTTAAACGCGTCTTAACCAACCGTCGGCTTCTCCCTCTTCGGTCAAGGACCGAAAAGTGTTATGTACTCCATCTGTCAAGAATATCGACGGTGTTTCCAATAACCAGGCAATCAGGCCATAAGGCTGTAATAGACAAAGCGCGCTCAGGGAACTTATGCTATATTACCGCGAAGTGTAAGAAGCATCTTCGAAGAAAATAGTACCCCCACCAATACCTTTCTTCGGTGCTCATTGTTATTATGAGACTTGTGCAATAGATTTTTTGTACTCATGAGTTCCGTTGTGTGCCAACCATCATTGAAAACTATAAGAGTGCTAGCTTTCGGCTTCACCCAGTCTGAGGTCCAGCTCAGGTGACCCGATCGTGACAATCGCAGAGGTGCTCCCTTTACTCCCTAGCCGAACAATCGGGAACGTAGGGGTAAACACAGGAGCGAGGCAACCCAGCTTGCAAATCGCTTAAGTCAATATGGTGCATATTGTGGCATAATACACGAACAAGGAACGAAGCCGTACAAGTATAATCATATGCAAGAGGAAAAGCATCATAAAGGAAGCCCCCAAGTGAATTGGGTCCTTGAATTTGTGTGTCACAAACAAAGTTTGGACGAGGAATTTTTTTTACAAGCAACTGTTTTCCAAAAAAGTATAATGCTTGGTCGAACCGAACACAAGTTAGAAATTAAAGCTTTGAGCATGAAAATGACTTAGCTGGTTAATGTGTTCGGTATTGATGACGCGGTCCGAGCTTGATGCGGGGCAAGGTTCCATCCCCCAAGCCGGTCCTGAGGAGGCGGAGCGGAGAGCTCGACACGACGAAGTGGTGACATAGCACGGTCAATGCAGACCGGCAGAGTGATGCCGAAGTCTCCGGATCATTTTCCTGTGCACAAAAAATAGTGCAAACCGGAGATAATAGTAATAATGATAATTAAAAAACTGTTTCATAATAAATAATTTATGCAAAGTGAGTAATAAAAGAAATATGGCCTGGCGCCGAAGTCAATGTCGATGTAGGGCGTCGGCGTGATGCGGTAAAGGCGTGGCAAAGCCTGAATTCGCAAGTCAGTCCGAGCTCTGGATGCGGCGTTCGTCGGACTATGTACGGAAACTGACTGAACCACCATGAGACTGTCGTCAATGCGGCCACCATTTGATAGACCTGTGCACATATGATGGACAAACCAGAGTAATAATTCTTTGGGAAAAATGAACCCAAACAAGCAAAAAATACTGGAATTAATAGCACCTGGTTTATTTGTTGTAGCAATCTGAAGGAAGGTGATTCCCAAAATTGGGACTCGATCCACACACCCATTTCCTGATGGGCGATAAAACGACGGCATGGCAATGCTGGCAAAGGTTGGCTCGCCGAGGCAAAGCCCTCGGCCCAACTAACGTGACGGAGCTGGTCGGCTAGTGACGCTGAAGTGTTCGGAGTAGGTTGATGAAGAGATGGCGAAGCCCCCGGTCCAGCCGAGATGTCGAAGCCTCGATGTCAGCCGATGAGTCGAAGTAGGTCGGCGTGATGGACACCAGCTTGAAGAAGCAATAGTGCGGCCCTGCTGATGCAGGTCGTGACGTGGTCGATGCCGGCTTGATGAAGCGACCGTGCGGTGATGCCGGTATGCCTGCTCCGTGTAATCCGTGGGGCGGCGATGTTGGTGATGATTTATCCTTCGCAATGCCGAACTCTTGTTCGGCTTGCCGAGATGATGATCCGAAGAAGTTGAGCTCGGCTAAAGTGACGACGTGTCTAGCACAGGTCGCAGCCGTGGAGTAATATTGCCGGACTGGTTTGACACTAGCATGATGTTGAAGATCATGTTCAGAAGATCTTAAAGTTAGTGGGGTGTGTTCGGGAACAAAACACAATACCCCATACAAAACTTCCTTCAAAAGGGATGTCCGAAATCCCGTTCATAAAAAAGATGAACTCGGGTCGGATTCGTTTTCGCGCAGAAAACAGATTCGAAAAGTGATGCACTAATCGGAAGGTTCCCGGAGTCTGGACGGTCAGATCGAGGTGAAATTTTGAGAGGTGGTAGATATAGGAATTCCTAAGCCGATCAACGGTTGGATCTTTCAAAGGACGTCCGAGCTAGAAGCTGGACACCACGCCCTAAACTCGTCCAGATTCCCGTCCAGATTTGACAGGGCTCTGGTATATCATAGATTGCTAGAGATTCCTCCATCGGAACTCGACGAAATTTTCCAGGGTTGTTGTAGACTCGATTCCGCACAATTCCACCGAAGCGATCGTTAAAGCGACGCTCGAAGAGGTGGTGGCGGCGGATACGCGTTCGCTGTCCGGAAAAACAGCACGGTCGCCCGAGGGCAATGTTGACGTTGAGCCCCCGAGCTCCATGGACGATTCCTCCATGATCTTGATAGAGATCGGAGTTGGTGTTGATGAAGGCCCTTGTCCGAACATGGTGATCCGAACACGGGGCGCAGTTCTTGGTCGAACCAAGGTGACCAGTCGAGCTGGTGACGAAGATGCCGATGTCGCAGTTGATCTGCAGGCGAGCCATCGATCCTTATGTCGATCACACAGCGGAACTCTCAATGAAAGCACCAATGTCGGTGTCAAAACCGGCGGATCTCGGGTAGGGGGTCCCGAACTGTGTGTCTAGGCCGGATGGTAACAGGAGGCAAGGGACACGAAGTTTTACCCAGGTTCGGGCCCTCTCGATGGAGGTAAACCCTACGTCCTGCTTGATTAATATTGATGATATGGGTATTACAAGAGTTGATCTACCACGAGATCAGAGAGGCTAAACCCTAGAAGCTAGCCTATGGTATGATTGTTGATGTGTATATTATATCGACTAGCCTGGCCCTGGTTTATATAATGCACCATAGGCCTAGGTCAACAAGAGTCCTAGCCGAATACGCCGGTGGGGAGAAGTCCTTGTCTTGATCGCCAAGTCTTGTGGAATCTTCCTTGTATGCGGCAGTTGTCCGAACTGGCCCATGAGTATACGGCCACGGGGGTCCTCGGCCCAATCTATCAGATCGGGAGATGACGTGTTGAGTACCCCCTAGTCCAGGACACCGTCAGAGGGAGTGCATCTTCATACCCTTGAAGATCGCTAAGCGGAAGCGTTACAAGAACGCGGTTGATGGAGTCGTACTCGCGGCGATTCAAATCGCGGAAGATCCGATCTACCGCCGAACGGACGGCGCCTCTGTGTTCAACACACGTACAGCCCGGGGACGTCTCCTCCTTCTTGATCCAGCAAGGGGAGAAGAGAAGTTGAGGGAGAGCTCCAGCAGCACGACGGCGTGGTGGTGGAGCTTGTGTTATTCCTGTAGGGCTTCGCCAAGCTCTACGGAGGTGAAGGAAGAGTTGGAGGAGGGAGGGGCTACGCCAGGCAAGGGTGCGGCTGCCCTCCCACCCCTCCACTATATATAGGGGCAAGGGGAGAGGGGGAGGCGCCCTAGGGTTTCCCCTAGGGGGCGGCGGCCAAGCAGATTGGATCTCCCTAGGGAAAATCCTAGGGAGACTTGCCCCCCAAGCCAAGCAGGTGCAGGCTTGCCTCCCAAGCCAGGTGGAGGCGCCCCAGCTTCACAAGTAACGTGGGAAAGGGTGTGGGGGGTGCAACACCCCTTTGTGGGCTGGTTTGCCCCTTCCCCTTTGGCCCATGAGGCCCTCCAACACTTGCTTGGGCTCCCGAAACACCTTTCGGTCATGCTGGCCATAGCCTGGTACCCCCAGAACACTTCCAGACTCCAATACCCTTCGTCCAATATATCAATCTTCACCGCCGGACCATTCCGGAACTCCTCGTGACATCCGGGATCTTATCCGGGACTCCGAACTACCTTCGGTAACCACATACTATTTCCCATAACAACTCTAGCATCACCGAACCTTAAGTGTGTGGACCCTACGGGTTCGGAAACCATGCAGACATGACCGAGACACCTCTCCGGCTAATAACCAATAGCGGCATCTGGATACCCATATTGGCTCCCACATGTTCCACGATGATCTCATCGGATGAACCACGATGTCGGGGATTCGATCAATACCGTATTCAATTCCCTTTGTCAATCGGTATATTACTTGCCCGAGATTCGATCGTCGGTATCCCAATACCTCGTTCAATCTCGTTACCGGTAAGTTACTTTACTCGTTCCATAACGCATGATCCCGTGACTAACTGCTTACTCACATTGAGCTCATTATGATGATGCATTACCGAGTGGGCCCAGAGATACCTCTCCGTCATACGGAGTGACAAATCCGAGTCTCGATTCGTGCCAACCCAACAGACACTTTCGGAGATACCTGTAGTGCACCTTTATAGTCACCCAGTCATGTTGTGACGTTTGATACACCCAAAGCACTCCTACGATATCCGGGAGTTGCACAATCTCATGGTCTAAGGAAATAATACTTGACATTAGAAAAGCTCTAGCAAACGAACTACACGTTCTTGTGCTATGCTTAGGATTGGGTCTTGTCCATCACATCATTCTCCTAATGATGTGATCCCGTTATCAATGACATCCAATGTCCATGGTTAGGAAACCATAACCATCTATTGATCAACGAGCTAGTCAACTAGAGGCTTACTAGGGACATGTTGTGGTCTATGTATTCACACATGTATTATGGTTTCCAGTTAATACAATTATAGCATGAACAATAGACAATTATCATGAACAAGGAAATACAATAATAACCATTTTATTATTGCCTCTAGGGCATATTTCCAACAGTCTCCCACTTGCACTAGAGTCAATAATCTAGTTCACATCACCATGTGATTGTAATGAATCTTACACCCATGGGGTTTGTTCATATCTCGCTTGTGAGAGAGGTTATTAGTCAACGGGTCTGAACCTTTCAGATCCGTGTGTGCTTTACAAATCTCTATTGTTGGAAATATGCCCTAGAGGCAATAATAAAAGGATTATTATTATATTTCCTTGTTCATGATAATTGTCTTTTATTCATGCTATAATTGTGTTATCCGGAAATCGTAATACATGTGTGAATACATAGACACCAACATGTCCCTAGTAAGCCTCTAGTTGACTAGCTCGTTGATCAATAGATAGTCATGGTTTCCTGACTATGGACATTGGATGTCATTGATAACGAGATCACATCATTAGGAGAATGATGTGATGGACAAGACCCAATCCTAAACATAGCACAAGATCGTATAGTTCGTTTGCTAGAGTCCAATGTCAAGTATCTTTTCCTTAGACCATGAGATCGTGTAACTCCCGGATACCGTAGGAGTGCTTTGGGTGTACCAAACATCACAACGCAACTGGGTGACTATAAAGGTATACTACGGGTATCTCCGAAAGTGTCTGTTGGGTTGACACAGATCAAGACTGGGATTTGTCACTCTGTATGACGGAGAGGTATCTCTGGGCCCAATTGGTAATGCATCATCATAATGAGCTCAAAGTGACCAAGTGTCTGGTCATGGGATCATGCATTACGGTACGAGTAAAGTGACTTGCCGGAACGAGATTGAACGAGGTATTGGGATACCGAAGATCGAATCTCGGGCAAGTAACGTACCGATTGACAAAGGGAATTGTATACGGGGTTGCTCGAATCCTCGACATCGTGGTTCATCCGATGAGATCATAGAGGAGCATGTGGGAGCCAACATGGGTATCCAGATCCCGCTGTTGGTTATTGACCGAAGAGCCGTCTCGGTCATGTCTACATGTCTCCCGAACCCGTAGGGTCTACACACTTAAGGTTCGGTGATGCTAGGGTTGTAGAGATATGAATATGCAGTAACCCGAAAGTTGTTCGGAGTCCCGGATGAGACCCCGGACGTCACGAGGAGTTCCGGAATGGTCCGGAGGTGAAGAATTATATATAGGAAGTGCAGTTTCGGCCATCGGGAGAGTTTCGGGGGTCACCGGTATTGTACCGGGACCACCGGAAGGGTACCGGGGGTCCACCGGGTGGGGCCACCCATCCCGGAGGGCCCCATGGGCTGAAGTGGGGAGGGGAACCAGCCCATAGTGGGCTGGTGCGCCCCCTTTGTCCCACCCCATGTGCCTAGGGTTGGGAACCCTAGGGTGGGGGGCACTCCTGTTGGGGAACGTAGCAGAAAACAAAAATTTTCCTATGATTTCACCAAGATCCATCTAGGAGTTCATCTAGCAATGAGTGATTAGATGCATCTACGTACCTTGTAGATCGCAAGCGGAAGCGTTCAAAGAACGGGGATGAGGTAGTCGTACTCGACGTGATTCGAATCACTGAAGATCCTAGCACCGAACGGACGGTACCTCCGCGTTCAACACACGTACGGTTAGTGTAACGTCTCCTTCTTCTTGATACAGCAAGAGGGAAGAAGAGTATGAGGAAGATGGCTCCAGTAGCAGCACGACGGCGTGGTGGTGATGGAGCTGCAGTACTCCGTCAGGGCTTCGCCAAGCGCTATGGAGGATGAGGGGTGTTGGAGAGGGAGAAGGAGGCAACCAAAGGCGTGGGAGAAAAGCCCTCCTTCCCTCACTATATATAGGAGGGCCAAGGGGGGGGCTCCGTCCCTAGGAGATCCAATCTCCTAGGGTGGGGCGGCGGCCAAGGGGGGTTTCCCTCCCCCCCAAGGCACCTAGGAGGTGCCTTCCCCTCCTAGGACTCTTTCCCCTTGTAACCCTAGGCGGATGGGCCTCTTGGGGCTGGTGCCCTTGGCCCATGTAGGCCAAGGCGCACCCCCTACAGCCCACGTGGTGGCCCCACCCGGTGGACCCTCGGGACCCTTCCGGTGGTCCCGGTACAATACCAATGACCCCGAAACTTGTCCCGATGCCCAAAACAGGACTTTCCATATATAAATCTTTACCTCCGGACCATTCCGGAACTCCTCGTGATGCCCGGGATCTCATCCGGGACTCCGAACAACATTCGGGTTACTGCATATACATATCCCTACAACCCTAGCGTCATCGAACCTTAAGTGTGTAGACCCTACGGGTTCGGGAGACATGTAGACATGACCGAGACGACTCTCCGGTCAATAACCAACAGCGGGATCTGGATACCCATGTTGGCTCCCACATACTCCACGATGATCTCATCGGATGAACCACGATGTCGAGGATTCAAACAACCCCGTATACAATTCCCTTTGTCAATCGGTATGTTACTTGCCCGAGATTCGATCGTCGGTATCCCAATACCTCGTTTAATCTCGTTCCGGCAAGTCACTTTACTCGTACCGTAATGCATGATCCCGTGACCAGACACTTGGTCACTTTGAGCTCATTATGATGATGCATTACCGAGTGGGCCCAGTGATACCTCTCCGTCATACGGAGTGACAAATCCCAGTCTCGATCCGTGTCAACCCAACAGGCACTTTCGGAGATACCTATAGTGCACCTTTATAGTCACCCAGTTACGTTGTGACGTTTGGTACACCCAAAGCACTCCTACGGTATCCGGGAGTTAAACGATCTCATGGTCAAAGGAAAAGATACTTGACATTGGAAAAGCTCTAGCAAACGAACTACACGATCTTGCGCTATGCTTAGGATTGGGTCTTGTCCATCACATCATTTTCCTAATGATGTGATCCCGTTATCAATGACATCCAATGTCCATAGCCAGGAAACCATGACTATCTGTTGATCAAC
This sequence comes from Triticum dicoccoides, assembly GCF_002162155.2. Lineage (NCBI taxonomy): Eukaryota > Viridiplantae > Streptophyta > Magnoliopsida > Poales > Poaceae > Triticum > Triticum dicoccoides. Next base: position 773,824,675 of record NC_041382.1, read on the forward strand.
GAGCAGTCAACTAGAGGCTTACTAGGGACATGTTGGTGTCTGTTATTCACACATGTATTACGATTTCCGGATAATACAATTATAGCATGAATAAAGACAATTACCATGAACAAAGAAATATAATAATAATGCTTTTGTTATTGCCTCTAGGGCATATTTCCAACAGTCTCCCACTTGCACTAGAGTCAATAATCTAGTTACATTGTTATGAATCAAACACCCATGGAATTCTGGTGTTGATCATGTTTTTCCCTAGGGAGAGGTTTAGTCAATGGATCTGCTACATTCAGGTCCGTATGTACTTTACAAATCTCTATATCTCCATCTTGAACATTTTCACGTATGGAGTTGAAGCGACGCTTGATGTGCCTTGTCTTCTTGTGAAACCTGGGCTCCTTGGCAAGTGCAATAGCTCCAGTGTTGTCACAAAAGAGTTTGATTGGCCCCCACGCATTGGGTATGACTCCTAGGTCGGTGATGAACTCCTTCACCCATATTGCTTCATGTGCTGCCTCCGAGGCTGCCATGTACTCCGCTTCACATGTAGATCCCGCCACGACGCTCTGCTTGCAGCTGCACCAGCTCACTGCTCCACCATTCAACATATACACGTATCCGGTTTGTGACTTAGAGTCATCCAGATCTGTGTCGAAGCTAGCATCGACGTAACCCTTTACGGCGAGCTCTTCATCACCTCCATAAACGGGAAACATGTCCTTTGTCCTTTTCAGGTACTTTAGGATATTCTTGACCGCTGTCCAATGTTCCTTGTCGGGATTACTTTGGTACCTTCCTACCAAACTTATGGCAAGGTTTACATCAGGTCTGGTACACAACATGGCATACATAATAGATCCTATGGCTGAAGCATAGGGGATGACACTCATCTCTTCTTTATCTTTTGCCGTGGTCGGGCATTGAGCCGAGCTCAATCTCACACCTCGCAAAACAGGCAAGAACCCTTTCTTGGACTGATCCATTTTGAACTTCTTCAAAATCTTATCAAGGTATGTGCTTTGTGAAAGACCTATTAGGCGTCTTGATCTATCTCTATAGATCTTGATGCCTAATATATAAGCAGCTTCTCCAAGGTCCTTCATTGAAAAACTCTTATTCAAGTAGGCCTTGATGCTGTCCAAGAGTTCTATATCATTTCCCATCAAAAGTATGTCATCTACATATAGTATGAGAAATGCTACAGAGCTCCCACTCACTTTCTTGTAAACGCAGGCTTCTCCATAAGTCTGCGTAAACCCAAACGCTTTGATCATCTCATCAAAGCGAATGTTCCAACTCTGAGATGCTTGCACCAGCCCATAAATCGAGCGTTGGAGCTTGCACACCTTGTTAGCATTCTTAGGATCGACAAAACCTTCCGGCTGCATCATATACAACTCTTCCTTAAGGAAACCATTAAGGAATGCTGTTTTGACGTCCATTTGCCATATCTCATAATCGTAGAATGCGGCAATTGCTAACATGATTCGGACGGACTTTAGCTTCGCTACCGGTGAGAAAGTCTCATCGTAGTCAACTCCTTGAACTTGTCGATAACCCTTAGCGACAAGCCGAGCTCTATAGATGGTCACATTACCATCCGCGTCTGTCTTCTTCTTAAAGATCCATTTATTTTCTATGGCTCGCCGCTCAACGGGCAAGTCTGTCAAAGTCCATACTTCGTTTTCATACATGGATCCTATCTCGGATTTCATGGCTTCTAGCCATTTGTTGGAATCCGGGCCCGCCATCGCTTCTTCATAGTTCGAAGGTTCACTGTTGTCTAACAACATGATTTCCAAGATAGGGTTGCCGTACCACTCTGGTGCGGAACGTGTCCTTGTGGACCTTCGAATTTTAGCAGGAGCTTGATCAGAAGTATCTTGATCATTATCATTAACTTCCTCTGTAGTCGGTGCAGGCACCTCAGGAACATTTTCTTGAGTTGCGCCATTTTCCGGTTCAAGAGGTAATACTTCATCAAGTTCTACTTTCCTCCCACTTACTTCTTTCGAGAGGAACTCTTTCTCCAGAAAGAGTCCGTTCATGGCAACAAATATCTTGCCTTCGGATCTAAGGTAGAAGGTATACCCAATGGTTTCCTTAGGGTATCCTATGAAGACGCATTTTTCCGACTTGGGTTCGAGCTTTTCAGGTTGAAGTTTCTTGACATAAGCATCGCATCCTCAAACTTTTAGAAACGACAGCTTAGGTTTCTTGCCAAACCATAATTCATAAGGTGTCGTCTCAACGGATTTAGACAGAGCCCTATTTAAAGTGAATGTAGCTGTCTCTAGAGTGTATCCCCAAAATGATAGCGGTAAATCGGCAAGAGACATCATAGACCGCACCATATCCAATAGAGTGCGATTACAATGTTCGGACACACCGTTACGCTAAGGTGTTCCAGGCGGCGTGAGTTGTGAAACGATTCCTCATTTCCTTAAGTGTGTGCCAAATTCGTGACTCAAGTATTCTCCTCCACGATCTGATCGTAGAAACTTGATTTTCCTGTCACGTTGATTCTCAACCTCACTCTGAAATTCCTTGAACTTTTCAAAGGTTTCAGACTTGTGTTTCATTAAGTAGACATACCCATATCTACTCAAGTCATCAGTGAGGGTGAGAACATAACGATAGCCACCGCGAGCCTCAACACTCATTGGACCGCACACATCAGTATGTATGATATCAAATAAGTTGGTTGCTCGCTCCATTGTTCCTGAGAATGGAGTCTTGGTCATCTTACCCATGAGGCATGGCTCGCACATGTCAAATGATTCATAATCAAGAGACTCTAAAAGTCCATCTGCATGGAGCTTCTTCATGCGTTTGACACCTATGTGACCAAGGCGGCAGTGCCACAAGTATGTGGGACTATCATTATCAACCTTACATCTTTTGGTACTCACACTATGAATATGTGTAGCATTACGCTCGAGATTCATTAAGAATAAACCATTCACCATCGGAGCATGACCATAAAACATATCTCTCATATAAATAGAACAACCATTATTCTCGGATTTAAATGAGTAGCCATCTCGTATTAAACAAGATCCCGATACAATGTTCATGCTCATAGCTGGCACTAAATAACAATTATTGAGGTTTATAACTAATCCCGTAGGTAAATGTAGAGGTAGCGTGCCGACGGCGATCACATCGACCTTGGAACCATTCCCGACGCGCATCGTCACCTCGTCCTTCGCCAGTCTCCGTTTATTCCGTAGCTCCTGCTGTGAGTTACAAATATGAGCAACGGCACCGGTATCAAATACCCAGGAGTTACTACGAGTACTGGTAAGGTACACATCAATTACATGTATATCGAATATACCATTGGTGTTGCCGGCCTTCTTGTCCGCCAAGTATTTGGGGCAGTTCCGCTTCCAGTGACCCTTTCCCTTGCAATAAAAGCACTCAGTCTCGGGCTTGGGTCCATTCTTTGGCTTCTTCCCGGCAGCTTTCTTGCGAGGCGCGACAACTTCCTTGCCGTCCTTCTTGGAGTTCTTTTTACCCTTGCCCTTCTTGAACTTAGTGGTTTTATTGACCATCAACACTTGATGTTCCTTCTTGACTTCTACCTTTGCTGATTTCAGCATAGCAAATACTTCAGGAATGGTCTTTTCCATCCCCTGCATATTGAAGTTCATCACAAAGCTCTTGTAGCTTGGTGGAAGCGACTGGAGGATTCTGTCAATGACCGCGTCATCCGGGAGATTAACTCCCAGCTGAGTCAATCGGTTATGTAACCCAGACATAGTGAGTATGTGCTCACTAACAGAACTATTTTCCTCCATCTTACAGCTGAAGAATTTGTCGGAGACTTCATATCTCTCGATCCGGGCATGAGCTTGGAAAACCATTTTCAGCTCTTCGAACATCTCATATGCTCCATGGCTCTCAAAACGCTTTTGGAGCCCTGGCTCTAGGCTGTAAAGCATGCTGCACTAAACGAGGGAGTAGTCATCAGCACGTGTCTGCCAAGCGTTCATAACGTCTTGGTTCTGTGGGACGGGTGGATCACCTAGCGGTGCTTGCAGGACATAATCTTTCTTGGCAGCTATGAGGATGATCCTCAGGTTCCGGACCCAGTCCGTATAGTTGCTGCCATTGTCTTTCAGCTTGGTTTTCTCTAGGAACGCGTTGAAGTTGAGGACTACGTTGGCCATTTGATCTACAAGACATATTTGCAAAGTATTTAGACTAAGTTCATGATAATTAAGTTCATCTAATCAAATTATTACTGAACTCCCACTCAGATTAGACATCCCTCTAGTCATCTAAGTGTTACACGATCCGAGTCGACTAGGCCGTGTCCGATCATCACGTGAGACGGACTAGTCATCGTCGGTGAACATCTTCATGTTGATCGTATCTTCCATACGACTCGTGTTCGACCTTTCGGTCTCTGTGTTCCGAGGCCATGTCTTTACATGCTAGGCTCGTCAAGTTAACCCTAAGTGTTTTTGCATGTGTAAAACTGTCTTACACCCGTTGTATGTGAACGTAAGGATCTATCACACCCGATCATCACGTGGTGCTTCGAAACGACGAACTTTAGCAACGGTGCACAGTTAGGGGAGAATACTTCTTGAAATTGTTGTAAGGGATCATCTTATTTACTACCGTCGTCCTAAGTAAACAAGATGCAAAACATGATAAACATCAAATGCAATCAAGTAATAATAGTGACATGATATGGCCAATATCACATAGCTCCTTTGATCTCCATCTTGGGGTCCATGATCATCTTGTCACCGGCATGACACCATGATCTCCATCATCATGATCTCCATCATCGTGTCTCCATGAAGTTGCTCGCCAACTATTACTTCTACTACTATGGCTAACGCGTTTAGCAATAAAGTAAAGTAATTTACATGGCGTTTCTCAATGACACGCAGGTCATACAAAAAATATAGACAACTCCTATGGCTCCTGCCGGTTGTCATACTCATCGACATGCAAGTCGTGATTCCTATTACAATAGCATGAACATCTCATACATCACATATAGATCATTCATCATTCATCACAACTTTGGCCATATCATATCACAAAGGACTTGCTGCAAAAACAAGTTAGACGTCCTCTAATTGTTGTTGCAAGTTTTACGTGGCTGAAGTAGGGTTCTAGCAAGAACGTTTTCTTACCTACGTGAAAGCCACAACATGATTTGTCAACTTCTATTTACCCTTCATAAGGACCCTGTTCATCGAATCCGCTTCAACTAAAGTAGGAGAGACAGACACCCACCAGCCAGCTTATGCAACTTGTGCATGTTAGTCGGTGGAACCGGTCTCACGTAAGCGTACGTGTAAGGTTGGTCCGGGCCGCTTCATCCCACAATACCGTTGAAGCAAGATAAGACTAGTAACAGCAAGAGAGTTGAAAACATCTACGCCCACAACAAATTGTGTTCTACTCGCGCAAGAAGAACTACGCATAGACCTAGCTCATGATGCCACTGTTGGGGAACGTAGCAGAAAACAAAAAATTTCCTACGGTTTCACCAAGATCAATCTAGGAGTTTATCTAGCAACGAGTGATTAGATGCATCTACGTACCTTGTAGATCGCAAGCGGAAGCGTTCAAAGAACGGGGATGAGGTAGTCATACTCGACATGATTCGAATCACCAAAGATCCTAGCACCGAACGGACGGTACCTCCGCGTTCAACACACGTACGGTTAATGTAACGTCTCCTTCTTCTTGATCCAGCAAGAGGGAAGAAGAGGTTGAGGAAGATGGCTCCAGCATCAGCACGACGGCGTGGTGGTGATGGAGCTGCAGTACTCCGTCAGGGCTTCGCCATGCGCTATGGAGGAGGAGGGGTGTTGGAGAGGGAGAAGGAGGCAACCAAAGGCGTGGGAGAAAAGCCCTCCTTCCCTCACTATATATAGGAGG
>NC_041382.1:773830857-773856090 GCF_002162155.2 Triticum dicoccoides
GGGGCGGCGGCCAAGGGGGGTTTCCCTCCCTTCCAAGGCACCTAGGAGGTGCCTTCCCCTCCTAGGACTCTTTCCCCTTGTAACCCTAGGCGCATGGGCCTCTTGGGGCTGGTGCCCTTGGCCCATGTAGGCCAAGGCGCACCCCCTACAGCCCATGTGCCCCCCGGGACAGGTGGCCCCACCCGGTGGACCCCCGAGACCCTTCCGGTGGTCCCGGTACAATACCGATGACCCCGAAACTTGTCCCGATGCCCGAAACAGGACTTTCCATATATAAATCTTTACCTCCGGACCATTCCGGAACTCCTCGTGACATCCGGGATCTCATCCGGGACTCCAAACAACATTCGGGTTACTGCATATACATATCCCTACAACCCTAGCGTCACCGAACCTTAAGTGTGTAGACCCTACGGGTTCGGGAGACATGTAGACATGACCGAGACGACTCTCCGGTCAATAACCAACAGCGGGATCTGGATACCCATGTTGGCTCCCACATACTTCACGATGATCTCATCGGATGAACCACGATGTCGAGTATTCAAACAACCCCGTATACAATTCCCTTTGTCAATCGGTATGTTACTTGCCCAAGATTCGATCGTCGGTATCCCAATACCTCGTTTAATCTTGTTACCGGCAAGTCACTTTACTCGTACCGTAATGCATGATCCCGTGACCAGACACTTGGTCACTTTGAGCTCATTATGATGATGCATTACCGAGTGGGCCTAGTGATACCTCTCCGTCATACGGAGTGACAAATCCCAGTCTCGATCCATGTCAACCCAACAGACACTTTCGGAGATACCTGTAGTGCACCTTTATAGTCACCCAGTTACGTTGTGACGTTTGGTACACCCAAAGCACTCCTACGGTATCCGGGAGTTACATGATCTCATGGTCAAAGGAAAAGATACTTGACATTGGAAAAGCTCTAGCAAACGAACTACACGATCTTGCGCTATGCTTAGGATTGGGTCTTGTCCATCACATCATTTTCCTAATGATGTGATCCCGTTATCAATGACATCCAATGTCCATAGCCAGGAAACCATGACTATCTATTGATCAACGAGCTAGTCAACTAGAGGCTTACTAGGGACATGTTGGTGTCTGTTATTCACACATGTATTACGATTTCCAGATAATACAATTATAGCATGAATAAAGACAATTACCATGAACAAAGAAATATAATAATAATGCTTTTATTATTGCCTCTAGGGCATATTTACAACAACTCCACCCCTTGGCTGGCGCCCCCCTAGGAGATTCCATCTCCTAGGGCCGGCGCCCCCCTAGGGGAGCCTATATAAAGGGGGGGGAGGGAGGGGCAGCCGCACCCTTGACTCTTGGTGCCTCCCTCTCCCCTGCTACACCTCTCCCTCTCGTAGTAGAACGGCGAAGCCCTGCTGCTGTGACTCCTGCATCCACCACCACGCCGTCGTGCTGCTGGATCTTCATCAACCTCTCCTTCCCCATTGCTGGATAAAGAAGGAGGAGACGTCACGCTGACCGTACGTGTGTTGAACGCGGAGGTGCCGACCGTTCGGTGCTAGGATCTCTGGTGATTTGGATCACGTCGAGTGCGACTTCCTCATCCCCGTTCTTTGAACGCTTCCACGCGTGATCTACAAAGGTATGTAGATGCAATCCAATCACTCATTGCTAGATGAACTCATAGATGGATCTTGGTGAAACCGTAGGAATTTTTTTTTCTGCAACATTCCCCAACAGTGGTATCAGAGCTAGGTCTATGCGTAGTTCTTTTTGCACGTGTAGAACACAATTTGTTGTGGGCGTAGATGTTGTCAACTTTCTTGCCGCTACTAGTCTTATTTTGCTTCAGCGGTAATGTGGGATGAGGCGGCCGAGACCAACCTTACACGTACGCTTATGTGAGACCGGTTCCACCGACTGACATGCACCAGTTGCATAAGGTGGCTGGCGGGTGTCTGTCTCTCCCACTTTAGTTGGAGCGGATTCGATGAAAAGGGTCCTTATGAAGGGTAAATAGAAGTTGACAAATCACGTTGTGGCTTTCACGTAGGTAAGAAAACGTTCTTGCTAGAACCCTATTGCAGCCACGTAAAAACTTGCAACAACAATTAGAGGACGTCTAACTTGTTTTTGCAGCAAGTGTTTTGTGATGTGATATGGCCAAAGTTGTGATGAATGATGAATGATGAATGATATATATGTGATGTATGATATGTTCATGCTATTGTAATAGGAATCATGACTTGCATGTCGATGAGTATGACAACCGGCAGGAGCCATAGGAGTTGTCTTTATTTTTGTATGACCTGCGTGTCATTGAGAAACGCCATGTAAATTACTTTACTTTATTGCTAAACGTGTTATCCATAGTATTAGAAGTAATAGTTGGCGAGAAACTTCATGAAGACACGATGATGGAGATCATGATGATGGAGATCATGGTGTCATGCCGGTGACAAGATGATCATGGAGCCCCAAGATGGAGATCAAAGGAGCTATGTGATATTGGCCATATCATGTCACTATTATTATTTGATTGCATGTGATGTTTATCATGTTTTTGCATCTTGTTTACTTAGAACGACGGTAGTAAATAAGATGATCCCTCATAATAATTTCAAGAAAGTGTTCCCCCTAACTGTGCACCGTTGCGACAGTTCGTTGTTTCGAAGCACCACGTGATGATCGGGTGTGATAGATTCCAACGTTCACATACAACGGGTGTAAGACAGATTTACACATGCAAACACTTAGGTTGACTTGACGAGCCTAGCATGTATAGACATGGCCTCGGAACGCAGAAGACCGAAAGGTCGAGCATGAGTCGTATAGAAGATACGATCAACATGAAGATGTTCACCGATGTTGACTAGTCCGTCTCACGTGATGATCGGACACGGCCTAGTTAACTCGGATCATGTTATACTTGGATGACTGGAGGGATGTCTATCTAAGTGGGAGTTCATTGAATAATTTGATTAGATGAACTTAATTATCATGAACTTAGTCTAAAATCTTTACAACATGTATTGTAGATCAAATGGCCAACGTTGTCCTCAACTTCAACGCGTTCCTAGAGAAAACCAAGCTGAAAGATGATGGCAACAACTATATGGACTGGGTCCGGAACCTGAGGATCATCCTCATAGTTGCCAAGAAAGATTATGTCCTACAAGCACCGCTAGGTGAAGCACCTGCTCTCCCTGCAGAACAAGACGTTATGAACGCTTGGCAGACACGTACCGATGATTACTTCCTCGTTCAGTGCGGCATGCTTTACAGCTTAGAGCCAGGGCTCCAAAAGTGTTTTGAGAGACACGGAGCATATGAGATGTTCGAAGAGTTGAAAATGGTTTTTCAAGCTCATGCCCGAGTCGAGAGATATGAAGTCTCTGACAAGTTCTTCAGCTGTAAGATGGAGGAAAACAGTTCTGTCAGTGAGCACATACTCACTATGTCTGGGTTACATAACCGCTTGACTCAGCTGGGAGTTAATCTCCCGGATGACGCGGTCATTGACAGAATCCTTCAGTCGCTTCCACCGAGCTACAAGAGCTTTATGATGAACTTCTATATGCAGGGGATGGAAAAGACCATTCCTGAAGTATTTACAATGCTGAAATCAGTAGAGGTAGAAGTCAAAAAGGAACATCAAGTGTTGATGGTGAATAAAACCACTAAGTTCAAGAAGGGCAAGGGTAAGAAGAACTTCAAGAAGGACGGCAAGAGAGTTGCCGCGCCCGGTAAGCAAGCTGCCGGGAAGAAGCCAAAGAATGGACCCAAGCCCGAGACTGAGTGTTTTTATTGCAAGGGAAGTGGTCACTGGAAGCGGAACTGCCCCAAATACTTAGCGGACAAGAAGGACGGCATCACGAAAGGTATATGTGATATACATGTAATTGATGTGTACCTTACCAGTACTCGTAGTAGCTTCTGGGTATTTGATACCGGTGCGGTTGCTCACATTTGTAACTCAAAGCAGGAGCTGCGGAATAAGCGGAGACTGGCGAAGGACGAGGTGACGATGCGCGTCGGGAATGGTTCCAAGGTCGATGTGATCGCCGTCGGCATGCTACCTCTACATTTACCTACGAGATTAGTTTTAAACCTCAATAATTGTTATTTAGTCCCAGCTTTGAGCATGAACATTGTCTCAGGATCTCGTTTAATTCGAGATGGCTACTCATTTAAATCTGAGAATAATGGTTGTTCTATTTATATGAGAGATATGTTTTATGGTCATGCTCCGATGGTGAATGGTTTATTCTTAATGAATCTCGAGCGTAATGCTACACATATTCATAGTGTGAATACCAAAAGATGTAAGGTTGATAATGATAGTCCCACATACTTGTGGCACTGCCGCCTTGGTCACATAGGTGTCAAACGCATGAAGAAGCTCCATGCAGATGGACTTTTAGAGTCTCTTGATTACGAATCATTTGACACGTGCGAACCATGCCTCATGGGTAAAATGACCAAGACTCCATTCTCAGGAACAATGGAGCGAGCAACCAACTTATTGGAAATCATACATACTGATGTGTGCGGTCCAATGAGTGTTGAGGCTCGCGGTGGCTATCGTTATGTTCTCACCCTCACTGATGACTTGAGTAGATATGGGTATGTCTATTTAATGAAACACAAGTCTGAGACCTTCGAGAAGTTCAAGGAATTTCAGAGTGAGGTTCAGAATCAACGTGACAGGAAAATCAAGTTCTTGCGATCAGATCGTGGAGGAGAATACTTGAGTCACGAGTTTGGCACACACTTAAGAAAATGTGGAATAGTTTCACAACTGACGCCGCCTGTAACACCTCAGCGTAATGGTGTGTCCGAACGTCGTAATCGCACTCTATTAGATATGGTGCGATCTATGATGTCTCTTACCGATTTACCGCTATCATTTTGGGGCTATGCTTTAGAGACTGCCGCATTCACTTTAAATAGGGCTCCGTCGAAATCCGTTGAGACGACACCGTATGAATTATGGTTTGGGAAGAAACCTAAGCTGTCATTTCTAAAAGTTTGGGGATGCCATGCTTATGTCAAGAAACTTCAACCTGAAAAGCTCGAACCCAAGTCGGAAAAATGCGTCTTCATAGGATACCCTAAAGAAACTATTGGGTATACCTTCTACCTCAGATCCGAAGGCAAGATCTTTGTTGCCAAGAATGGATCCTTTCTAGAGAAGGAGTTTCTCTTGAAAGGAGTAAGTGGGAGGAAAGTAGAACTTGATGAAGTATTACCTCTTGAACCGGAAAATGGCGCAACTCAAGAAAATGTTCTTGAGGTGCCTGAACCGACTAGAGAGGAAGTTAATGATGATGATCATGAAACTTCAGATCAAGTTGCTACTGAACTTCGTAGGTCCACAAGGACGTTCCGCACCAGAGTGGTACGGCAACACTGTCTTGGAAATCATGTTGTTAGACAATGGTGAACCTTCAAACTATGAAGAAGCGATGGCGGGCCCGGATTCCGACAAATGGCTGGAAGCCATGAAATCCGAGATAGGATCCATGTATGAAAATGAAGTATGGACTTTGACTGACTTGCCCGTTGAGCGGCAAGCCATAGAAAATAAATGGATCTTTAAGAAGAAGATAGACGCGGATGGAAATGTGACCATCTATAAAGCTCGGCTTGTCGCTAAGGGTTATCGACAAGTTCAAGGGGTTGACTACGATGAGACTTTCTCACCCATAGCGAAGCTTAAGTCCGTCCGAATCATGTTAGCAATTGCCGCATTCTATGATTATGAGATATGGCAAATGGACGTCAAAATGGCATTCCTTAATGGTTTCCTTAAGGAAGAATTGTATATGATGCAGAAGAACGGTCTTGTCGATCCTAAGAATGCTGACAAGGTGTGCAAGCTCCAACACTCGATTTATGGGCTGGTGCAAGCATCTCGGAGTTGGAACATTCGCTTTGATGAGATGATCAAAGCGTTTGGGTTTATGCAGACTTATGGAGAAGCCTGCGTTTACAAGAAAGTGAGTGGGAGCTCTGTAGCATTTCTCATATTATATGTAGATGACATACTTTTGATGGGAAATGATATAGAACTTTTGGACAGCATTAAGGCCTACTTGAATAAGAGTTTTTCAATGAAGGACCTTGGAGAAGCTGCTTATATATTAGGCATCAAGATCTATAGAGATAGATCAAGATGCCTCATAGGTCTTTCACAAAGCACATACCTTGATAAGATATTGAAGAAGTTCAATATGGATCAGTCTAAGAAGGGGTTCTTGCCTATGTTGCAAGGTGTGAAATTGAGCTCAACTCAATGTCCGACCATGGCAGAAGATATAGAAGAGATGAGTGTCATCCCCTATGCCTCAGCCATAGGGTCTATTATGTATGCCATGCTGTGTACCAGACCTGATGTAAACCTTGCCGTAAGTTTGGTAGGTAGGTACCAAAGTAATCCCGGCAAGGAACACTGGACAGCGGTCAAGAATATCCTGAAGTACCTGAAAAGGACTAAGGACATGTTTCTCGTTTATGGAGGTGACGAAGAGCTCGTCGTAAAGGGTTATGTCGATGCTAGCTTCGACACAGATCTGGATGACCTTAAGTCACAAACCGGATACGTGTATATGTTGAATGGTGGAGCAGTAAGCTGGTGCAGCTGCAAGCAGAGCATCGTGGCGGGATCTACATGTGAAGCGGAGTACATGGCGGCCTCGGAGGCAGCACATGAAGCAATTTGGGTGAAGGAGTTCATCACTGACCTAGGAGTCATACCCAATGCGTCAGGGCTGATCAAACTCTTTTGTGACAACACTGGAGCTATTGCACTTGCCAAGGAGCCCAAGTTTCACAAGAAGACCAGGCACATCAAGCGTCGCTTCAACTCCAATCGTGAAAATGTTCAAGATGGAAACATAGATATTTGTAAAGTACATACGGACCTGAATGTCGCAGATCCGTTGACTAAACCTCTCCCTAGGGCAAACCATGATCAACACCAGAACTCTATGGGTGTTCGATTCATCACAATGTAACTAGATTATTGACTCTAGTGCAAGTGGGAGACTGTTGGAAATATGCCCTAGAGGCAATAATAAAAGGATTATTATTATATTTCCTTGTTCATGATAATTGTCTTTTATTCATGCTATAATTGTGTTATCCGGAAATCGTAATACATGTGTGAATACATAGGACACCAACATGTCCCTAGTAAGCCTCTAGTTGACTAGCTCGTTGATCAATAGATAGTCATGGTTTCCTGACTATGGACATTGGATGTCATTGATAACGAGATCACATCATTAGGAGAATGATGTGATGGACAAGACCCAATCCTAAACATAGCACAAGATCGTATAGTTAGTTTGCTAGAGTTTTTCCAATGTCAAGTATCTTTTCCTTAGACCATGAGATCGTGTAACTCCCGGATACCGTAGGAGTGCTTTGGGTGTACCAAACGTCACAACGTAACTGGGTGACTATAAAGGTATACTACGGGTATCTCCAAAAGTGTCTGTTGGGTTGACATAGATCAAGACTGGGATTTGTCACTCTGTATGACGGAGAGGTATCTCTAGGCCCACTCGGTAATGCATCATCATAATGAGCTCAAAGTGACCAAGTGTCTGGTCACGGGATCATGCATTACGGTACGAGTAAAGTGACTTGCCGGTAACGAGATTGAACGAGGTATTGGGATACCGACGATCGAATCTCGGGCAAGTAACGTACCGATTGACAAAGGGAATTGTATACGGGGTTGCTTGAATCCTCGACATCGTGGTTCATCCGATGAGATCATCGAGGAGCATGTGGGAGCCAACATGGGTATCCAGATCCCGCTGTTGGTTATTGACCGAAGAGCCGTCTCGGTCATGTCTACATGTCTCCCGAACCCGTAGGGTCTACACACTTAAGGTTCGGTGACGCTAGGGTTGTAGAGATATGAATATGCAGTAACCCGAAAGTTGTTCGGAGTCCCGAATGAGATCCCGGACGTCACGAGGAGTTCCGGAATGGTCCGGAGGTGAAGAATTATATATAGGAAGTGCAGTTTCGGCCATCGGGAGAGTTTCGGGGGTCACCGGCATTGTACCGTGACCACCGGAAGGGTCCCGGGGGTCCACCGGGTGGGGCCACCCATCCCGGAGGGCCCCATGGGCTGAAGTGGGGAGGCGAACCAGCCCATAGTGGGCTGGTGCGCCCCCTTTGGCCGATCCCATGCGCCTAGGGTTGGGAACCCTAGGGTGGGGGGGGGCCCACCTGGCTTGGGGGGCACTCCACCCCTTGGCCGCCGCCCCCCTAGGAGATCCCATCTCCTAGGGCCGGCGCCCCCCTAGGGCAGCCTATATAAAGGGGGGGAGGGAGGGTCAGCCACACCCTTGACTCGTGGCGCCTCCCTATCCCCTGCTACACCTCTCCCTCTCGCAGTAGAACAGCGAAGCCCTGCTGCGGTGACTCCTGCATCCACCACCACGCCGTCGTGCTGCTGGATCTTCATCAACCTGTCCTTCCCCCTTGCTGGATCAAGAAGGAGGAGACGTCGCGCTGACCGTACGTGTGTTGAACGCGGAGGTGCCGTCCGTTCGGCGCTAGGATCTCCGGTGATTTGGATCATGTCGAGTACGACTTCCTCATCCCTGTTCTTTGAACACTTCCGCGGGTGATCTACAAAGGTATGTAGATGCAATCCGATCACTCGTTGCTAGATGAACTCATAGATGGATCTTGGTGAAACCATAGGAAATTTTTTGTTTTCTGCAACGTTCCCCAACATCTATCTCATCTTGTAGATGCAGCTACCATGCGCTACTTGGAGCTATTCCAAATAACTGCTCTACTATACGAATCCGGTTTACTACTTAGAGTTATCCGGATTAGTGTCAAAGTTTGCATCGACGTAACCCTTTACGACGAACTCTTTTACCACCTCCATAATCGAGAAAATTCCTTAGTGCACTAGTTACTAAGGATAAGTTTGACCGCTGTCATGTGATCCATTCCTGGATCACTCTTGTACCCCTTGATTGACTCATGGCAAGGCACACTTCAGGTGTGGTACACAGCATAGCATACTGTAAGGCCTATCTCTGAAGCATACTGGATGACCCTCGTCCTTTCTCTCTCTTCTGCCGTGGTCAGGTCTTGAGTCTTACTCAATACTCACACCTTGTAACATAGCCAAGAACTCCTTCTTTGCTGATCTATTTTGAACTCCTTAAAAATCTTGTCACGGTGTGTATTCATTTGAAAGTACTATTAAGCATTTTTGATCTATCCTTATAGATCTTGATGCTCAATGTTCAAGTAGCTCAATCCAGGTTTTCCATTGAAAAACACTTTTCAAATAACCCTGTATGCTTTACAGAAATTCTACATCATTTCTGATCAACAATATGTTAACAACATATAATCATCAGAAATTCTATAGTGCTCCCACTCACTTCTTTGGAAATACAAGTTTCTCATAAACTTTGTATAAACCCAAAATCTTTGATCATCTCATCAAAGTGTACATTCCAACTCTGAGATGCTTACTCCAGTCCTTAGAAGGAATGCTGGAGCTTTGCATACTTGTTAGCATCTTTCAGGATTGACAAAACCTTCTGGTTGTATCACATACAACCTTTCCTCAAGAAAATCGTCGAGGAAACAATGTTTTGACATCCCATCTGCAAGATTTCATAAATAATGCAGTAACTGCTAACATAATTCCAACAGACTCTTAGCATCGCTACGAGTGAGAAAGTCTCATCGTAGTCAACTCCTTGAACTTGTCGGAAAACATCTTAATGACAAGTCGAGCTTTCTTAATGGTGACACTTACCATCATTGTCTGTCTTCCTTTTAAAATCCATTTGCACCCAACAGCCTTACGACCATCAAGTAGTTCTTTCAAAGTCTATACTTTGTTTTATACATGGATCCTCTCTCGGATTTTATGGCCTCGAGCCATTCGTGGGAATCCGGGCCCACCATCGTTTCTCCATAGCTCGTAGGTTCATCGTTGTCTAGCAACATGACTTCCAAGACAGGATTACGTACCACTCTGAAGTAGTACGCATCCTTGTCGAACTACGAGGTTTGGTAGTGACTTGATCCGAAGTTTCATGATCACTATCATAAGCTTCCACTTCAATTGGTGCAGGTGCCACAAGAACAACTTCATGTGCCCTGCTACACACTAGTTGAAGTGACGGTTCAATAACCTCATCAAGTCTCCACCATCCTCCCACTCAATTCTTTCGAGAGAAACTTTTCCTCGAGAAAGGACCCGTTTCTAGAAACAATCACTTTTGCTTCCGGATCCGAAATAGGAGGTATACCCAACTGTTTTGGGTGTCCTATGAAGATGCATTTATCCGCTTTGGGTTCGAGCTTATCAAGCTAAAACCTTTTCACATAAGCATCACAGCCCCAAACTTTTAAGAAATGACAACTTAGGTTTCTCTAAACCATAGTTCATACGGTGTCATCTCAACAGAATTACGTGGTGCCCTATTTAAAGTGAATGCGGTTGTCTCTAATGCCTAACCCATAAACGATAGTGGTAATTTGATAAGAGACATCATGGTTTGCACCACATCCAATAGGGTGCAGCTATGATGTTCGGACACACCATCACACTATGGTGTTCCAGGCGGCATTAGTTGTGAAACAATTTCCACAATGTCTTAGTTGTGTACCAAACACGTAACTCAGATATTCATCTCTATGATCATATCATAGGCATTTTATCCTCTTGTCACGATGATCTTCAACTTCACTCTGAAATTACTTGAACCTTTCAACAATTCAGACTTGTGTTTCATCAAGTAAATATACTCAGCATCAACTCAAATCATCTGTGAAGTAAGAACATAATGATATCCACTGCGTGCCTCAGCACTTATTGGACTGCACACATCAAAATGTATTACTTCCAACAAGTTGCTTTCCTGTTCCATCTTACTGAAAACGAGGCCTTTCAGTCATCTTGCCCATGTGGTATGATTTGCATGTCTCAAGTGATTCAAAATCAAGTGAGTCCAAACGATCCATCTGCATGGAGTTTCTTCATGCATATATACCAATGGACATGGTTCACATGTCTCAATCTTTTCAAAAATGAGTGAGTCCAAAGATCCATCAACATGGAGCTTCTTCATGGATTTTATACCAATATGACTCAAATGGCAGTGCCACAAGTATGTGGTACTATCATTACTATCTTATATCTTTTGGCATGAACATGTGTATCACTACGATCGAGATTCAATAAACCATTCATTTTAGGTGCAAGACCATTGATGGTATTATTCAAATAAACAGAGTAACCATTATTCTCCTTAAATGAATAACCATATTGCGATAAACATAATCCAATCATGTCTATGCTCATCGCAAACACCAAATAACAATCATTTAGGTTTAACACCAATCCCGATGGTAGAGGGAGTGTGCGATGTTTGATCACATCAACCTTGGAAACACTTCCAACACATATCATCATCTCACCTTTAGCTAGTCTCTGCAACCTTTTATTTCAAGTTACTAACACTTAGCAACCGAACCGGTATTTATTACCCTGGTGCTACTAGGAGTACTAGTAAAGTACACAATAATATTAACATATATTCAAAATACTTCTGTCGACCTTGCCAGCCTTCTCATCTACCAAGTATCTAGGGTAGTTCTGCTTCAGTGACTGTTCCCCTCATTACAGAAGCACTTAGTCTCGGGTTTGGGTTCAACCTTGGGTTTCTTCACTAGAGCAGCAACTGATTTGCCATTTCATGAAGTATACCTTCTTTCCCTTGCCCTTCTTGAAACTAGTGGTTTAACCATCAACAATTGATGCTCCTATTTGATTTCTACTTTCGCGGTGTCAAACATCGCGAGTTGCTCAAGGATCATCATGTCTATCCCTGATATGTTATAGTTCATCACGAAGCTCTAATAGCTTGGTGGCAGTGACTATGGAGAACCATCACTATCTCATCTGGAAGATTAACTCGCACTCGATTCAAGCGATTGTAGTACCCAGACAATCTGAGCACATACTCAACGATTGAGCTTTTCTTCCTTAGTTTGCAGGCCTAAGAAACTTGTCAGAGGTCTCATACCTCTTGACGTGGGCACTAGTCTCCAAATCCCAATTTCAGGCTTTGGAACATCTCATATGTTCTGTGATGTTTCAAAAATGTCTTTGGTGCCACAATTCTAAACCATTAGCATTACACACTGAACTATCACGTAGTCATCAAAACTTGTATGTCAGATGTTTCCCAACATCTACAGACGACACTCGAGGTTCAGCACACCGAGCGGTGCATTAAGGACATAAGCCTTCTGCGCAGCAATGAGGATAATCCTCAGTTGACGGACCCAGTCCGCATAATTTCTACTATCAACTTTCAACTAAATTTTCTCTAGGAACATATCTAAAACAGTAGAACCAAAGCGTGAGCTACGACATAATTTGCAAAGACCTTTTGACTATGTTCATGATAATTAAGTTCATCTAATAAAATTATTTAATGAACTCCCACTTAGATAGACATCCCTCTAGTCATCTAAGTGATACATGATCCGAGTCAACTAGGCCGCGTCCGATCATCACGTGAGACGGACTAGTCATCATCGGTGAACATCTTCATGTTGATCGCATCTACCATACGACTCATGTTCGACCTTTCAGTCTCTCGTGTTCCGAGGCCATGTCTGTACATGCTAGGCTCGTCAAGTCAACCTAAGTATTTCGCATGTGTAAATCTGGCTTACACCCGTTGTATGCGAACGTTAGAATCTATCACACCCGATCATCACGTGGTGCTTCGAAACAATGAACCTTCGCAACGGTGCACAATTAGGGGGAACACTTTCTTGAAATTATTGCGAGGGATCATCTTATTTATGCTACCGTCGTTCTAAGCAAATAAGATGTAAACATGACAAACATCACATGCAAATCATAAAGTGACATGATATGGCCAATATCATCTTGCGCCTTTTGATCTCCATCTTCGAGGCGCGGCATGATCACCTTCATCACCGGCATGACACCATGATCTCCATCATCGTGCCTTCATGAAAAGTTGTCTCGCCAACTATTACTTCTACTAATATGGCTAACGGTTAGCAATAAAGTAAAGTAATTACATGGCGTTTTTCATTGACACGTAGGCCATACAATAAATTAAGACAACTCCTATGGCTCCTGCCGGTTGTCATACTCATCGACATGCAAGTCGTGATTCCTATTACAAGAACATGATCAATCTCATACATCACATATATATAATTCATCACATCCTTTTGGCCATATCACATCACATAGCATACCCTACAAAAACAAGTTAGACGTCCTCTAATTGTTGTTGCATGTTTTACGTGGCTGCTATGGGTTTCTAGCAAGAATGTTTCTTACCTACGCAAAAGCCACAACGATGATATGCCAATTGCTATTTACCCTTCATAAGGACCCTCTTCATCGAATCCGATCTGACTAAAGTGGGAGAGACAGACACCCGCTAGCCACCTTATGCATCAAGTGCATGTCAGTCGGTGGAACCTGTCTCACGTAAGTGTACATGTAAGGTCGGTCCGGGCCGCTTCATCCCACAATGCCGCTGAATCAAGATAAGGCTAGTAACGGCAAGCAAATTGAACAAATCATCACCCACAACTACTTTGTGTTCTACTCGTGCATAGAATTACGCATAGACCCAGCTCTGATACCATTGTTGGGGAACGTAGCAATAATTCAAAAAATTTCCTACGTGTCACCAAGATCAATCTAGGAGATGCAAGAAACAAGAGAGAGGGAGTGCATCTTCATACCCTTGAAGATCGCTAAGCGGAAGCGTTACAAGAACACGGTTGATGGAGTCGTACTCGCGGCGATTCAAATCGCGGAAGATCCGATCTAGCGCCGAACGGACGGCGCCTCCGCGTTCAACACACGTACAGCCCGGGGACGTCTCCTCCTTGATCCAGCAAGGGGAGAGGAGAAGTTGAGGGAGAACTCCAGCAGCACGACGGCGTGGTGGTGGAGCTTGTGGTATTCCTGCAGGGCTTCGCCAAGCTCTACGGAGGAGAAGGAAGAGTTGGAGGAGGGAGGGGCTGCGCCAGGGAAGGGTGCGGCTGCCCTCCCACCCCTCCACTATATATAGGGGCAAGGGGAGAGGGGGAGGCGCCCTATGGTTTCCCCTAGGGGGCGGCGGCCAAGCAGATTGGATCTCCCTAGGGAAAATCCTCGGGAGACTTGCCCCCGAAGCCAAGCAGGTGGAGGCTTGCCTCCCAAGCCAGGTGGAGGCGCCCCACCTTCACAAGTAACGTGGGAAAGGGTGTGGGGGGCGCACCACCCCTTAGTGGGCTGGTTTTCCCCTTCCCCTTTGGCTCATGAGGCCCTCCAACACTTGCCGGGGCTCCTGAAACACCTTTCGGTCATGCTGGCCATAGCCTGGTACCCCCAGAACACTTCCAGACTCCAATACCCTTCGTCCAATATATCAATCTGCACCGCCGGACCATTCCGGAGCTCCTCGTGACATCCGGGATCCCATCCGGGACTCCGAACTACCTTCGGTAACCACATACTATTTCCCATAACAACTCTAGCGTCACCGAACCTTAAGTGTGTAGACCATACGGGTTCGGGAACCATGTAGACATGACCGAGACACCTCTCTAGCCAATAACCAATAGAGGGATCTGGATACCCATATTGGCTCCCACATGTTCCACGATGATCTCATCGGATGAACCACGATGTAGGGGATTCGATCAATCCCGTATTCAATTCCCTTTGTCAGTCGGTATGTTACTTGCCCGAGATTCGATCGTCGGTATCCAAATACCTCGTTTAATCTCGTTACTGGCAAGTCACTTTACTCATTCTGTAACGCATGATCACGTGACTAACTGCTTAGTCACATTGAGCTCATTATGATGATGCATTACCGAGTGGGCCCAGAGATACCTCTCCGTCATACGGAGTGACAAATCCCAGTCTCGATTCGTGCCAACCCAACAGACACTTTCAGAGATACCTGTAGTGCACCTTTATAGTCACCCAGTTACGTTGTGACGTTTGATACACCCAAAGCACTCCTACGGTATCCAGGAGTTGCACAATCTCATGGTCTAAGGAAATGATAGTTGACATTAGAAAAGCTCTAGCAAACGAACTACACGATCTTGTGCTATGCTTAGGATTGGGTCTTGTCCATCACATCATTCTCCTAATGATGTGATCCCGTTATCAATGACATCCAATGTTCATGGTCAGGAAACCATAACCATCTATTGTAGCGACCCGACCTCAGATGGTCAAGTCTCTGTGCTTCAGTGTCATCCCTGGATTGGTAATGCTGACACACACAGTACTCGAAGGATTTATAACAGAGTAGCAATCACACACTTATTACATTGAATGTCTCAAGAGAGAACTTATTACAGTAATATGGCTTAAGGCCATCTAATACGATAACTGCGGAAGGCTTGGCAGATAAAGTGAGGTGATCAACTCCAACGACATAGCTGAGCTGCACGGCAACGACCTAACGAACCTTACTCCTCGTCTGAAAAGTCTGCAACATAATACGTTGCAGCCCGAAAACGGGTCAGCACATGGAATATGCTGGCAATATAACATAGTAGAGCAAGAACAGAATAATGCTATCACTACATGCATATATGGCTGGTGGAAAGCTCTATGGTTACAATTTGCGAAAAGCCAATTTTCCCTACAACAAAGGAATAGATTTTAGTTTAACTATCATGGTGGTTGAACAACATTGAGAAGGTTCCTCCAACTCAATCCCAATTAAAGTGATTAACAACCCAACAATATTAATTAAACACGATGAGATACATGTGATAACCCAAGTACTAGATACTCAAGAATTGTCCATAACCGGGGACACGGCTAACCATGATTAGATTGTACACTCTGCAGAGGTTTGCACACTTTTCCCCACAAGACTCAATCGCCTCCGTTGGATTTCTCGCACTACAGAGTGTTTGAGAAACGGATGACCAAGACATAGTCTTTCAGAAACATTGACTCTCTACTCCGGACAGACCATACCAAACCTACATCCCACTACCTGCTGATCTGCCTCTTCAAGAGCTTCACGTAACTTACTCAACTATGCTAGAGCCCATAATAGCTTGTGGCTTCACACGGAAGTTTCTAGCATGAATCATCTCAGTTCCCTTTGAGCCTGGGTGGCGGTCCATAGGAAGATCACACGGGTACTCCGGGATTTCCAAAAATACAGACAACACTGGGTACTCCAGGTGCCTCAATCCACCCAGTTGTTTGATTAAGTTGCCACCTTAAGTTGAACCATCAATTTAACAAACTCACATCTGTCATGGATTTCACTCATACCCAAACCACGTCTACGAGCATAGCATAGCATAGTAATATAAGCAACACGTAGAGTAAGTCCGAAGGGTTTGAATGTAACAGGGCAATAGGTTCTACCTCAACAACTACTTCCCAACCCACAAGTTAATGACATCCTAATCATGTAATGTTTGAGGATTGGAACTAATGCATAAAAACTGGGTGATAAAGGGGTATAATCAACGTGTTACTTGCCTTGCTGACGATCCGCGAATCCTAGAGACTCGTAGTAACACGCTTCGCCCTTCGAGAATTCTATCGCAAGCAAACAATAGCATAGATAAGCAACAAGCAATGATGCACAAGCAAAACTCAAATAAAATAGGTTGACCAGAAAGTTCAACTTAAGAAGTCCGGTTCTCAAAAAGAATCAAAACAAACGGAGAAACGAAACTCAAACTGCGAAAAAGAGAAGCTTCGTTTACTAATCTGAAACTAGGTCAAATTTTACAATAGCAAAAACTTGTTTGAGTTGGTTAAACAGAAAGAAGGTTTCAAGATGAAACTCTAGGAGCTTGAATCGCATGATTCCGATTAACGAGCGAAAAGATAAACAGAAACTAAGATCGGATCAGAAATCACGATCAGAAAAATCGCGAAATAAATCCGATAAAAGAAAACTCACGAACAAACTAACGAACGAGCGTTTGTTAGCTGTAACTAACTGGCGAAAACTGTTCGTTAAAACAAACGTACGGACGAACGTCCGCTACCTAGAAGAACCGAGAAAAACCGGCGAATCCGAAAAAAGGGATCTAGGGTTTTCTAAAAAAACCGAACGGTTTTAAAAAAAACTGGCGGCGGAGTCTGGTGGCTACCTCCGGCGAGGGCTTCGGTGGGGCGGGTTGCGAGCGGCGGGGCGGCGGCTCGCGGGGGCGGCGGCGGCGCTCGGCGGCGTCGGTGGCTGCGGTGGTGGTGTGGTGTTGGGGGGCGGGGGTGGCGGCGTATATAAAGGGCGGGGGCGGCGGCGGCTTGGAGGAGGGGCCAAGGTGGCGGCGGTGGAGTCTGGCTCGGACTCCTCGTCCGAGTCGGCGCGCGCGGGGAAGAAGGCGGCGGCGGCGGCCTGGCTCGGCTGGGCCTTAGGCCCAGTCGGGCGCGGGAACTTTTTTTAAATAATTTCACCGACCGAAATAAAATCCTAGAAAGATAAATAAAAATCTAAAAATGCCAAAACAAATTTTCACCGTCTAAATAAAATATTTAGAACGAGATGAACATTTTCTTGGCCCTAAAATGCAATTTTGAAAAATGTGCAATTTTTCTAATGCAAACAAAATTGCAATAAAAATCCAAATAAAACAAATATTTGATTTTAATATTTTTCCTCCAATATTTCAATTATATTAGAGAAGTCATATTATCTCCTCTCATATATTTTGATATGAAATATTTTTGGAGAGAAAATAATTAAAACCAAAAATCCTCGTTTCAAAATTTGATAAAAATCAAATTTGAAAACCGGGAAATCCCCAACTCTCTCCGAGGGTCCTTGAGTTGCTTAGGATTTTGCGGATCGCGAGATGAAATGCGAATAAAATATGATATGCATGGATGACTGTGTATAACATTCCAAATGGAAAATTTGGGATGTTACAAACCTCCCCCCCCCCTCAAGATGAATCTCGCCCTCGAGATTCGGGTTGGCTAGAAAATAGGTGTGGGTGGTCTTTGCGAAGATCATCCTCTCGTTCCCATGTGGCTTCATCCTCGGTATGGTGGCGCCACTGAACTTTGCAAAACCTGATAACCTTACTGCGGGTGACTCGGCTGGCAAACTCAAGAATCTTAACTGGTTTTTCCTCGTAGGTCAAATCACTGTCCAACTGAATTGCCTCCAAGGGTACTGTATCTCTTAGCGGTATATCTGCCATCTCAGCATGACATTTCTTTAGCTATGAAACGTGAAACATGTCATGAACTCCTGACAATCCCTCAGGTAACTCCAACTTGTAGGCAACTTCTCCCATCCGTTCCAAAATACGATACGGTCCTACAAATCTCGAGGCTAACTTTCCCTTAACTCCAAAATGTTTCACTCCTCGCAAGGGTGATACTCGCAGATATGCTCGATCTCCAATTTCATAGGTTACCTCCTTGCGTTTTGAGTCTGCATAACTCTTCTGCCTAGACTGAACAATCTTCAGTCTGTCACGAATCAATTTAACCTTCTCCTCAAACTCCTTGATCAAGTCTGGTCCAAACAACTGTCGGTCTCCTACCTCATCCCACATTAACGGTGTTGTGCACCTTCGTCCATACAGGGCTTCAAACGGTGCCATCTTCAAACTGGCTTGATAGCTATTGTTGTATGAAAACTCTGCGTATGGCAAGTTGTCATCCCAACTAGATCCATAATCTAGCGCACAGGCTCTCAACATGTCCTCCCGAATTTGGTTGACTCTCTTTGTTTGTCCATCCGTCTGCGGGTGAAATGCTGTACTAAACTCCAATCTCATTCCCAAAGTCTGGTGCAACTGGTGCCAAAATTTTGAGGTAAACTGTGTTCCTCGATCTGATACGATGGTCCTCGGAACTCCATGCAGACATACGATCCTGGACATATATATCTTGGCCAACATTGCACTTGTATAGGTGGTTTTCACTAGGATGAAATGAGCTACTTTGTTCAAGCGATCAACTACTACCCATATGGAATCATATCCCGCTTTGGTCCTGGGCAATCCGGTGATAAAGTCCATGCCCAGTTTATCCCACTTCCATTCAGGTATCGGCATAGGCTGTAACAGTCCTGCTGGCTTCTGATGCTCTGCCTTCATGCGCTGACATACATCACATACGACTACATACTCGGCAATATCCTTCTTCATACCGGTCCACCAGAAACGTTCCTTCAAATCCAAATACATCTTGGGGTTTCCGGGGTGTATCGAGTATGGTGAGTCATGGGCCTCTTGAAGTATTAACTTCCTGATCTCCTGGTTATTGGGCACATAGATTCGGTCCTCAAACCATAAGGTATCTTGCTCATCCTCACGAAAACCTTTGGCCTTTCCTTTGCCCATCTTCTCCTTTATCTCGGCAATCTCTTTGTCATCCTATTGCGCTTCCCGAATCTTGTCCAGCAATGTCAACTGGACCTCCATTGTTGCAATGAATCCTCTAGGAACAATCTCCAATCGAAGTTCCATGATGTCCTCTGCTAATTCCTTCGGCAGTCCCTTACTTTCAAGGATATTAGCATATCTCTTCCGGCTCAAAGCGTCTGCTACGACATTGGCCTTTCCTGGATGATAGTGTAGCTTCATGTCATAATCCTTTATAAGCTCCAACCATCTCCTCTGTCTAAGGTTCAGTTCCTTCTAGGTGAAGATGTACTTCAAACTCTTATGGTCCATGTACACATCACAACGGTTTCCAATAAGGTAATGTCTCTAGGTCTTCAATGCATGCACTATGACTGCTAACTCCAAATCATGCGTGGCATAGTTCAACTCATGAGGTTTTAGTTATCGTGAGGCATACGAAACAACTCTCCCGTCCTGCATAAGCACACATCCAAGTCCTAAGCGTGAGGCATCGCAGTACACTTGGAACTCCTTATGTATATCTGGCAGTGTTAGCACTGGCGCTGTAGTCAAACGTTTCTTCAACTCCTGGAAACTTGCCATGCAATCTTCTGTCCATTTAAACTTAGTATCCTTCTTTAACAGTTTAGTCATTGGCTTTGCAATCTTGGAAAAGTTCTCAATGAATCTCCGATAGTAACCTGCGAGTCCAAGAAAACTGCGGATCTCGCTAACTAAGGTGGGTGCCAACCATTCAGTGACTGACTGAATTTTGCTGGGGTCTAATGCTATACCTTCTCCCGATATAACATGTCCAAGGAACCTGACTTCCTTTAACTAAAACTCGCATTTTCTAAACTTAGCATACAACTGGTGTTCCCTGAGTTTCTCAAGAACTAAGCGCAAATGCTCCTTGTGCTCCTCCTCGTTCTTCGAGTATACCATAATATCATCAATAAATACCACAACAAACTTGTCCAAATACTCCATGAACACCTTGTTCATCATGCTCATGAAATAGGCAGGGGCGTTAGTCAGTCCAAATGACATGGCCGTGTACTCGTATAATCCATATCGTGTTGTGAACGCTCTCTTCGGTATATCCTTCTCTCGTATCTTCAACTGATGATACCCCAATCGCAAATCGATCTTTGAAAACACTTTACCTCCTTGCAACTGATCAAACAGATCGTTGATCATCGGCAGTGGGTACTTGTTCTTAATAGTCACTTCATTTAATGCTTGATAATCAACAACCATCCTCAGGGATTTATCCTTCTTCTCAACCAAAAGTAGTAGGGCTCCCCAAGGTGATGAACTTCTTCGGATGTATCCTTTCTCCAATAACTCCTTGATCTGTTTCTTAATTTCTTCTAGATCATTTGCGGGCATCCGATAGGGTCTCTTGGATATTGGTCCTATACCTGGCAACAACTCTATCAAAAACTCAATGTCTCTATCCGGTGGCATGCCTGGTAACTCCTCTGGAAAAACATCCGGGTAATCCTTCACTATAGGCACTTCCTCCTGAACAACTCCCGTAAGGGCATTCACTTGACTCCTCCTAGGCACATGCCTAGATACATACTTAATCCTTTTTCCTTCCAGGGTAGTGAGATAAATCGACTTACTAGCATAGTCAATGCTTCCTCAACCTTTGACATCCAGTCCATACCCAATATCACATCCAATCCTTGTGACTCCAAGATAATTAGGTCGGACGGAAAAACATGTGTACCAATGGTTAAGGGTATCTGGTCACACCATCAGCTAGCCATATACTCTGCTCCGGGTGAACTCACTAAAAGAGGGGTCCTAAGGGTTTGGGTTGGTAGTTTGAACTTATCCATGAATCCCCTTGATATGTATGAATGCGATGCACTAGTATCGAAAAGAACAAGAGCGGTAAATGACTTAACCAATAACTTACCTATTATCGCGTCCGGCTGCTCTTCAACCTCCTCCACGTTAACGTGGTTCACTTGTCCTTTGTTGAATGGATTTGGCTTCTTCCCAGCGCTCCCATTTCCATTTCCATTCTTTCCTTCAAGGCACTCCGTGGCGTAGTGTCCAGTCTTCCCGCACTTGAAACAAGTAACATGACTTAAGTCCCTTTTGGCAGGTGTGGCTGGGTTTGGGCGGTTATGATTATTGTTGGTTCCGTTCCCATTCCCGTTCTTAGAACCATTGTGGTTATGCGATCCTCCTACAGTGTGGTTGTGACCTCCATGGTTATGAACAAGTCCTCCCGAGTTCGGGGTTAGGCGAGGCTTCTGCTGAGCTCCTGAGTTATACTTCCCTTGTCCATATTTTCTCTTGCGGCTCTCAATCTGCTGCTGCTTCCCTTCAATCATAAGATCCTTAGCTACCAACTCCTGGTAGTTATTGAAGGTTGCTACCATCAACTGCATACTCATCTCATCATTCAGCCCTTCCATAAACTTCTCCTGCTTCGCGGCATCTGTGGCCACATCATCAGGGGCGTAGCGAGATAACTTGCTAAACTCGTCCATGTACTGAGCCACAGTATGGTTCCCCTGGCGTAAGTTGCGGAACTCCCGCTTCTTCATTTGCATAGCTCCAGTGGAGACATGGGCTGTGCGGAAAGCTTGCTGAAACTGGTCCCAGATGACATTGGCTATAGGAAAAGTGGCTGTGTAATTCTCCCACCATGAGGCTGCTAGTCCATCCAATTGATGTGCGGCAAAGCGCACTCTCTCAGCATCTGTGCAACCTGCGGTGGTCAAATCCCTTCCAATACGGCGTAGCCAATCGTCTGCAACTATGGGCTCGGTGCTACTGGAAAACACCGGCGGCTGTAACCTTAGAAAACGGGCTAGGTTGTCCATGGGCGGCGGGTTGTTGTTGTTGTTATTGTTGGTGTTGTTGCCCTGGTTCTGAACTAGCAATTGCATCAAAGTATTCTGCTGCTGGATCAACTGGGTGAGCTCCGGTGGGAAAGCAAAACCGGTGTCACGTCTCGGAGGCATCTGAGGGTTTAGATGGAAGAGATTAGAATAGAAAAGAGGTCTAATGAGAAAACACTACCCATATGCACATGAGACAACACAATCATTTCACTCAATCAATCAAGCAAGGGCATACAAACGATCTAGAACTATCGCACAAGTGCTCAACTACTACTAAATACATGGGGGAATACTAGTAATATATGGTAGTCATCTAGAAATTTTGATCGGTGGAAGACTCCATGATGTCTGCTCCAGCTTCGTCTTCAAAGTCATCATCACTAGGATTGGAATCGGTGTCGTTGATGATGATGTAGTCCTCGGGGCGTATCTCCTTGGGTTCTTCCTCTTCTTCTATTGGTGTTGGTCCTCCCATGAATACTCCGATCTTCTTGACTAAGTTGTCATTATTCTCCAGTAGTGTCTTGATTTCCTCCTCATATCCATCGCGTGTAAACTTGAGTTCTTCCTCCAGCTCAATGATCCTAGTCTTCGCCTTCTTTAAGTCCATCATGTCCGCGCACATCTGGTTTTCCTGACATCGGATGTGCTGGTTTAATTCCTGGATAAAAGCTGCAATGGATCTATCCTTCCTGGTGCTGATTACTTCCCATTGCTCGTCTCGGCGCCCACATATTTGGTAAATAGTGTCCTTAATCTCCCTGTTGTAAACTTCTCCAATGCGTCCCATGGTAATGTGGGCTGCCATGCTCTTGCCTAGACTCTAGGTGGGTGCTTCGAAAGAAAACTCTATGGGTTTAGAAGTTCGCGAGAACGTCCTTCCTGGAACTTGTACTTGAATCATCTAGCACTCCTCTTCAGGTAAAGTGGCATTGTACGTCCCAGTGAAGCTTGGTATTCCAATGTTCAAGTACATAGTGACTTCCCCTACACTCAGCGTGTGCTCTGATACCATCTTGTAGCGACCTGACCTCAGATGGTCAAGTCTCTGTGCTTCAGTGTCATCCCTGGATCGGTAATGCTGACACACACAGTACTCAAAGGATTTATAACAGAGTAGCAATCACAGACTTATTACATCGAATGTCTCAAGAGAGAACTTATTACAGTAATATGGCCTAAGGCCATCTAATACGATAACAACGGAAGGCTTGGAAGATAAAGTGAGTCCATCAACTCCAACGACATAGCTGAGCTGCACGGCAACGACCTAACGAACCTTACTCCTCCTCTAAAAAGTCTGCAACATAATACGTTGCAGCCCGAAAACGGGTCAGCACATGGAATATGCTGGCAATATAACCAAGTGGAGCAAGAACAGAATAATGCTATCACTACATGCATATATGGCTGGTGGAAAGCTTTATGGTTACAATTTGCGAAAAGCCAATTTTTTTCCTACAACAAAGGAATAGATTTTAATTTAACTATCATGGTGGTTGAACAACATTGAGAAGGTTCCTCCAACTCAATCCCAATTAAAGTGATTAACAACCCAACAATATTAATTAAACACAATGAGATACATGTGATAACCCAAGTATTAGATACTCAAGAATTGTCCATAACCGGGGACACGGCTAACCATGATTAGATTGTACACTCTGCAGAGGTTTGCGCACTTTTCCCCACAAGACTCGATCGCCTCCGTTGGATTTCTCGCACTACAGAGTGTTTGAGAAATGGATGACTGAGACACAGTCTTTCAGAAACATTGACTCTCTACTCCGGACAGACCATACCAAACCTACATCCCACTACCTGATGATCTGTCTCTTCAAGAGCTTCACGTAACTTACTCAACTATGCTAGAGGCCATAATAGCTTGTGGCTGCGCACTGAAGTTTCTAGCATGAATCATCCCAGTTCCCTTTGAGCCTGGGTGGCGGTCCATAGGAAGATCACATGGGTACTCCGGGATTTCCAAAAATACAGGCAACACTGGGTACTCCAGGTGCCTCAGTCCACCCAGTTGTTTGATTAAGTTGCCACCTTAAGTTGAACCATTAATTTAACAAACTCACATCTATCATGGATTTCACTCATACCCAAACCACGTCTACGAGCATAGCATAGTAATATAAGCTACGCATAGAGTAACTCCCAAGGGTTTGAATGTAACAGGGCAATAGGTTCTACCTCAACAACTACTTCCCAACCCACAAGTTAATGACATCCTATTCATGCAATGTTTGAGGATTGGAACTAATGCATAAAAACTGGGTGATAAGGGGGTATGATCAACGTGTTACTTGCCTTGCTGACGATCCGCGAATCCTAGAGACTTGTAGTAACAAGCTTCGCACTCCAGGAATTCTATCGCAAGCAAACAATAGCATACATAAGTAACAAGCAACGATGCACAAGCAAAACTCAAATAAAAGAGGTTGACCAGAAAGTTCAACTTAAGAAGTCCGGTTCGCAAAAAGAATCAAAACAAACGGAGCAACGAAACTCAAACTGCGAAAAAGAGAAGCTTCGTTTACTTATCTGAAACTAGGTCACATTTTACAGTAGCAAAAACTTGTTTGAGTTGGTTAAACAGAAAGAGGGTTTCGAGACGAAACTCTAGGAGCTTGAATCGCCTGATTCCGACTAACGAGCGAAAAGATAAACAGAAACTAAGATCGGATCAGAAATCGCGATCAGAAAAATCGTGAAATAAATCCGATAAAAGAAAACTAACGAACGAGCGTTCGTTAGCTGTAACTAACTGGCGAAAACCGTTCGTTAAAACGAACGTACGGACGAACGTCCGCTAACTAGAAGAACCGAGAAAAACCGGCGAATCCAAATAAAACGGATCTAGGGTTTTCTAAAAAAACCAAACGATTTTAAAAAAAACAGCGTAGGAGTCCGGTGGCTACCTCCGGCGGGGCGGGTTGCGGGC
>NC_041382.1:773856586-773954692 GCF_002162155.2 Triticum dicoccoides
GGCGGTGGCTGCGGTGGTGGTGTGGTGTTGGGGGCGGGGGTGGCGGCGTATATAAAGGGTGGGGGCGGCGTTGGGTTGGAGGAGGGGCCAAGGCGGCAGCGGTGGAATCAGCGGCAGCGGCACGCGCGCGGGGAAGGCGGCGGCGGCGGCCTGGCTCGGCTGGGCCTTAGGCCCAGTCGGGCGCGGGAACTTTTTTTTAATAAGTTCGCCGACCAAAATAAAATCCTAGAAAAATAAATAAAAATCTAAAAATGCCAAAACAAATTTTCACTGTCTAAATAAAATATTTAGAACGAGATGAACATTTTCTTGGCCCTACAATGCAATTTTGAAAAACGTGCAATTTTTCTAATGCAAACAAAATTGCAATAAAAATCCAAATAAAACAAATATTTGATTTTAATATTTTTCCTCCAATATTTCAATTATCTTAGAGAAGTCATATTATCTCCTCTCATATATTTTGATATGAAATATTTTTGGAGAGAAAATAATTAAAACCAAAAATCCTCATTTCAAAATTTGATAAAAATCAAATTTGCAAACCGGGAAATCCCCAACTCTCTCCGAGGGTCCTTGAGTTGCTTAGGATTTTGAGGATCGCGAGACGAAATGCGAATAAAATGTGATATGCATGGATGACTATGTATAACATTCCAAATGGAGAATTTGGGATGTTACATCTATTGATCAACTAGCTAGTCAACTAGAGGCTTACTAGGGACATGTTGTGTTCTATGTATTCACACATGTATTACGGTTTCCAGTTAATATAATTATAGCATGAACAATAGGCAATTATCATGAACAAGGAAATACAATAATAACCGTTTTATTATTGCCTCTAGGGCATATTTCCAACACAGATAACTCAGGCTAAAGCGAACCTAGCGGCAGAGAACGCTAGGATGGCTACAGAACGGGTCGAGTTGGACGCTCAGGCCTACCAGCTTAGGCTGGATCAGAATGCCTCAGAGGAAGTCATGAGAAGAAGACACCGATCTCATCTCCCGCCGAGATATGAGCCAAGAAATCTTTTCAACACACCAGGAGCAGGAACTAGTAACCAGCCAGTATTAAACCGAACGGAGGCACCGGGGACAGGAGCTCCGGTTTAGCCGCGCACGATGGACCAGCCTCGTCAGAACAACATTGTGCCACAGTATGTTCCAACACCCCCAGGGCATTACTCCAACCCATTGGACAACATTGTGGCCGTCGCTTTACGATTGGCAGCCCTCCCAACCGACGGCGAATCACCAATTGCGATCGAAGCATGACGGGCCAGAGAGCTCCTTCAAACAGCTTTAAACTAGCAGCAGGCTTATTCGCATAGTCGTGAGAGGATTCATTCCACCCCTCGTCCAAGCCGGAGCTACAACAGGCATGTTGAGGATGAACCGGCCGTATCAAGCAGTGCACGTCGCCATAACTCGCCGCGAGGGCACAACCCGACTGGGGGAGGTACTAATGCGCAGGATGTGGTGGATCATGGTCGCGCACATCGAGAGGCCGAGTTAGCAGCTCTGCATGGAGCCCGTCAACCTACTCCGGTTCACCCTACCGCTTCTGTAGAGCCAGATGTGGTATTCAGTTTCTTAGGGGTGCCGTGTCTCACCCCCGCTTTGCGTAATGTGCGACTGCCCAAGGATTTTAAAGGCCCTCGTAAGGTACCCAATTACACCGCCGATCTGCAGCCAGAGGCATGGGTTGAAAGCTACGAGATGGCAATGGAGATGTTAGATGTGGATGAAGCAGTATGTGCTAAATACTTCACCATGATGTTGGAAGGTACAACTCGTACTTGGTTGAAGAGCTTACCAACTAACTCTGTCGGATCATGGGCCAAGTTAAAGCACCGGTTTATCCAGACCTTCAAAGATACCTATAAGCAGCCTATGTCAATTGTGGATCTGGCCGCTTGTGTCCGAGAGGATGGGGAGTCCATGAACCATTGGGTAAAGCGGGTCTCAACTATTTTGCATTCATCAAATCGTATCAATGCAGATACTGCAGTGCTAACGTTGGAGGGCAATTGCCATTTTCTGCCACTCAAACAGAAGTTAGGAAGGCTCAAACGTCACAGCAATGATATGTCAACACTTATGGCCGCTTTGGTTTAAGTATGCCGATTTAGATAATACCAAAGACCCTGACTCAGAGGAGGACAAATTGCGGAAAGGGAAAAAGAATGGCAACACCAAGGGTCAACAGCATAATCCAGCAGGCCATGGGAATAATGGTAAGCGCAAGGCCGGCAACAGTTTGGACTTTGTGGCTAACACCAATGCTCAGGAGAATGGTCAGTGTCGTAAAGGCAAGCAGCCCCAGAGGGGCGGAGGTTCGGGCCCCAATTTAGAGCGTTTGTTAAATCAACCCTATCCAAAGCATGGATCAAAGGAGAAGCCAGCATCGCATCTTTGGAAGGATTGTTACATCATGCGAGATTTCAAGAACTCCAATATGTTTCAGTATGATAATGGCCAGCCCGGTGGTTCAGGAGGTGGTTTCCATGGGCCGAGTTACGGGGGTGGCAGCTCCGGTTCAGGGTTTCAGGGCAATCAAACTGGACACATTAATCAAGGGAACCAGGGCAACCAGGGAGGTTATAACCATCAGGGGAACCAGCAGCAGCAGTCAGGTTATCAAAGCAATCCGAAGCAGTTAAATAGTGGGCAGTATCATGTCTTCATCACTAGCTTGTGTAAGCGTGATCAGAAGCTTCACAAGAGGGCTGTGAACTCTGTTGAACCAGCGGTGCCTCAGTACTTGCGCTGGTCTGAGCAACCTATTTTATGGAGTAGAGAGGATCACCCGCCCCGGGTTGACAATCCGGGTCATCTGGCCTTAGTGGTGGCTCCTCAAGTTGGGGGGTATAAGTTCACCAAGGTACTCATGGATGGGGGAAGCAGTATCAACATTCTGTATTATGATACCTTCCGTCGTATGGGGTTGACATATAAGAATCTTAAACTGTCAAACACCGTTTTCCATGGTGTGGTGCCCGGAAAGTCTGCATATCCAGTGGGCAAGATAGCCTTGGAGGTGGCTTTTGGAGATGATCATGATTCAAGATCAGAAACGTTGACTTTTGAGGTGGTAAAAATCAAAAGTCCGTATCATGCTTTGTTTGGGCGACCGACTTACGCTAGGTTCATGGCAAAGCCGTGTTATGTTTATCTATAGCTTAAAATGCCAGGTCACAAGGGGACCATCACAGTACATGGGAGTAGGAAGATCGCTTTGGAATGTGAGGAAGGTGATGCGGCTTATGCTGAGTCGGTTTGTGCCACGGAGGAGCTGAAGTTTTATAAAGACAAGGTTGATCCGGCGGATATGACTTCTTTGAAAAGCCAACTACGGAACATGATCCGGCATTGAAATTTAAATCAGCCACAAATACTAAAATGGTTGATTTTGTTCCTGGTAATTCATCCAAGCAGTTCAGCATCAGCGCTAACCAGGATCCCAAATAGGAAAGCGCGCTCATCGAGTTCATCCGTGAGAACCGGGACATCTTTGCATGGAAACCTTCTGACATGCCAGGTGTACCGAGGGAACTCGCTGAGCACACACTTAACATTGATCCTAAGTATGAACCGGTATGGCAATTTCTCCGCCGCTTCAATGAAGAAAGGCGCAAGGCTATTAGTGAAGAGGTAGCTCGGTTGTTGGCCGCGGGGTTTATCGTGGAGGTCTTTCACCCGGAGTGGTTGGCTAATCCGGTGCTAGTTCTCAAGAAAGTCGACACTTGGCGTATGTGTGTAGATTACACAGACTTGAACAAGGCTTACCCAGCAGATCCCTTTGCCCTCCCTCGTATTGATCAGATTATTGATGCTACAGCAGGTTGTGACCGTTTGTGTTTTCTGGACGCTTATTCTGGTTATCATCAGATCAAAATGGCAGTTAAGGACCAGGGGAAGACAACTTTTATAACTCCTTTTGGAGCCTTTTGCTATGTCTCCATGCCCTTTGGACTTAAGAGTGCCCAGGCGACTTATCAACGCTGTGTTCAGAATTGTCTTCATAAGCAGATTGGGCGCAAGTTCATGCATATGTAGATGATATTGTGATAAAGTCCAAAAAGGAGGAAACATTGATAAATGATTTGAGGGAAACCTTTGACAACCTCCGGGTCTACAAGATGATGCTCAATCCAGATAAATGTGTTTTTGGTGTCCCGGCAGGCAACCTCTTGGGTTTTCTGGTGTCAAACAGGGGCATTGAGGCTAATCCGGAAAAAAATTCAGCAATTACATATTTGGCTAAACCGGCGTGCATCAATGACGTACAATGTTTGGCCGGCCGAATTGCGGCTTTGAGCCGGTTTATCAGTCATCTTGGGGAGAAGGCTATCCCTTTATACCAGATGCTAAAGAAAACAGATATTTTTGTCTGGAGCGAGGCGGCTGATAAAGCATTTGAGGATCTGAAGTGGTAGTTAGCTGAACAGCCTGTGCTTGTAGCTCCAATCGATAAAGAGCCCTTATTGCTATATGTGGCTGCTAATGCCCGAGCTGTTACCGTGTCTGTTGTGGTGGAGCGCAAGGAATCTAGAAAAGAATATCCGGTTCAACGGCTGGTTTATTATATCAGTGAGGTGCTCATTGAACAAAGCATAGGTATCCACATTGGCAGAAGCTGGTATATGGAGTGTTCATGGCAAGCCAGAAGCTTAAACATTATTTTCAGGGTCATCCTATCACAGTGGTCAGTTCAGCCCCTCTGGGAGATATCATTCAAAACAGAGAAGCAACTGGCCGGATTGCCAAGTGGGCTATTGAGCTTGGACCCCACGGGCTCAAATACACACCTCGCGCATCAATTAAATCCCAAGAACTTGTGGACTTCATCAATGATTGGACAGAGTTGCAGGCACCAGAGGAAAAGCCAGATAACACGTATTGGACTATTCACTTTGATGGATCCAGACAGTTGGAGGGCTCGGGGGCTGGAGTCATACTAACTTCCCCACGAGGTGATAAGTTTTGTTATGTCCTCCGTTTAATGTTCCCTTGTACTAATAATGGAGCTGAGTACGAGGCCTTGCTCCACGGTCTTCGGATGGCAAAGGAGATGAACTTAAGCCGGGTTAAGTGTTTTGGTGACTCGGATCTGGTGGCTCAACAGGTGTCTGGCACTCGGGATTCCAAAGACCCACTCATGGCGGCATACAGAAGAGAGGTGGACATGGTGGCTGGCCATTTCAAGGGTTATCAAGTTGACCATATAGACCGGCGAAAGAATGAACAGCGGACGCTTTAACCCGCCTTGGTTCTCAGCGTAAACCGGTCCCACCAAATGTCTTCCTTGATGTACTGCATAATCCGTCGGTCAAGGTACCAACAAAGGAGGAGTTGGCTATTCCTGATCCGGAGGCTCAATTGGTGGCAGCTTTGCATGTCATACCGGATTGGACAATCCCATACCTGGCTTACATGAACCGGGGCGAGTTACCGTAGGATGAAACATCGGCCCGACAGGTAATCCGGCGTTCCAAGTCCATGACCATAATCAATGGAGAGTTACATCGTTACAGTGTCACATGGGCAATTCAACGTTGTGTCTCTCCTCAAGAGGGTTGTGAGATTTTGCGAGAAATCCATGAAGGGGATTGTGGTCACCATGCCGGTTCAAAGTCTTTGGTAGCTAAAGCTTTTGGCCATGTTTTTTATTGGTTAATAGCTCACGCTGATGCGGAGGATTTATTCAAAAGATGTGACGGTTGTCAAAAATTTGCATGCCGTGATCATATTCCGGCTCAGGAGTTGAGGATGATTCGAATAACTTGGCCGTTTGCGACTTGGGGGCTTGATATGGTTGGACCCTTTAAGCGATCCAAGGACAAAAAGACCCACTTGTTAGTGGCAGTTGACAAGTTCACCAAATGGGTGGAAGCAGAGCCAGTCAGTAAGTGTGATGCGTCCACGGCGGTTTAGTTCATCAAAAAGGTGATATTCCGGTTTGGCTTTCCACACAGTATTATAACTGATAATGGTACTAATCTGTCAAAGGGAGAGATGGAGGAATTTTGCCAACGTGAGCACATCCGGCTTGATATAGCATCGGTAGCTAACCCCCAATCTAATGGTCAAGCGGAGAGGGAAAATCAAGAAACTCTGAGAGGTATTAAACCCCGGCTTATGGTTCCTTTGAAGCGGACACCGGGTTGTTGGGTGGAGGAATTACCTTCTGTGTTATGGAGCATCAACACCACGCCTAACAGATCTACGGGTTACACACCTTTCTTCATGGTTTATGGAGCAGAGGCGGTTCTTCCTAGTGACATCCGTCACGACTCGCCCCGTGTGGCAGCTTATGTTGAAGCTGATAATGAGAAGGCATGTCAGGATTCAATGGACCTGTTAGATGAGGAGCGTGATCTCGTTGCAACACGTTCGACAATTTATCAACAAGATCTCTAACATTATCACAGCCGCCAGGTTAAGACCAGAACTTTTCAAGAGGGCGATCTGGTGCTCCGCCTCATCCAGGATCAGAATGATATGCACAAATTATCCCCGCCTTGGGAAGGACCTTTTGTGGTCAGCAAGAATCTGCACAACGGGTCATACTAACTCATTGATATTCGAGAGCACAAAGACTCACGTAAATTGGAGGAGTCCAAGCGGCTGTGGAATATTGCTCTTCTTCGGCCTTATTATACTTGAGCCACAATGTATATATTATATAATAAACCGGAGCCTTGAATAAAGCGGGGTCTCTGTTCTTTTTACATCATGTGTGAGCTTACAAGGGCTTCTACTGATAAAGCGGAGTTTTGTTAAACCGGCCTCTATGGTCGTAGGGATATAAGGAAAATCACTAGGGGGCTTGGTCGTATCCGAACCATAGCCGCACCTTCTTGATCGGTTTAAAACCATAAAGGGATATCACTAAGGGGCTTGGTTGTTGTCACACCATAGCTACACCTCTTGATATGCTTTAAGCCAAAAGGGAATTATATAGAGCCAAAGAGAGTCTGTTGCATTAAGCACAGCTCAAACATAGGTAACCGCCGAGCACAACCCACATATTACCTGGGGGCTCTTTGCTTCTCAAAGAATAATGAGTTTTGAACCCTTGTAATAGCCTATCAAGCCAGGCTTGGAAGCCAGGTGTATTCACCTAAAACCCTGGGTTATCCTGCCTTTTTAGGTAAGTCACTCCATCCAGGTAAACCTGGTATGACCCATCGAATGTTTGACAAGTCAATCCCATGGACCCTGAACTTGTCAAAGTTAAACCGGTGATTGGTTAAAGATTGAGGTCCATCTTAAAAGGCTTTGCAAAATGGTTTAACTCAGTGTCCTGGCAGCCCATGAAAAGCCTCGATTTAGGGCCTGGCAGCCCATGAAAAGCCTTGCATATTTCTTTTATTTTTGCTATTTTTATGATAAGTGATTTTATAAATATTCTTATGACAAACCAGTGTTCATTACAACCTGGCTTGACTTTCGACGCTTAGTTGTTAGTACATGATCAGATTCTAAACCGGTCGCAAACTGCTCCGGTCTGGTTTTGACTAGATGTCACCAGTCTTATACAAACAACTCAATGGTTTTTTAGCCCAATATGATTTCTGCATGCAACGGTAAGAGGGCCAGGAGTTATCAATGCTCCGGATTGGTGTTTTCACCTCTACCATACAAGAAGTTGGTCAACCAATAAGGTATGTTGCAGATATTATTTTAATACAAGTTTTGATTATCCATCCAAGTATTGTATATTTTTTGGGCATCATGACCCGTCCAGTGATAAACCACTAGGACACTTTCAAAGTTCTTGTATCCAGGAACACAAATCATCATGGACTATGCATAAATAGATCCCAAAAAGTGAAACAAGTTTTCCAAATATCAAGCAGCATAAACATGCTCGATGGCATGACAGATAATGGGGTTTTTGCTATCCTATTACAAGAAGCCTCAAAACAGCTCCAATTGAATAATTGTTTCAAAGCAGTGGTACACAGTGGTTGGTAAACCGGCTGCCGGTTTAAGATGCTTCGTCTGGACGGCTGGACGGTTGAGGATCATTTGGTGCAATCACTTCTTCTTCATCCCTCCCCAGACGCTGGAAATCAACCGTTGACCAATCGATTCCAGTTAAAGCTTGAAACACGACTTCTTCATGGATAAGGCCGGAAGGGTTAATGTCAGGAGCGTAAGTATGCTTACGGATTGGCGGCACAAGTTCTTCGACTTCATGGATATTAGCAGGCTGCCTCTTCCCTTCAGTGTCGTAAGCCGGCTGGAAATGAGATAAGTTTGTATCTTTCGCCAGTTTGATGGCTATTGGTCGCATCTCCTTTGTCAGCCTTTGGAGATCATCATTGTTGAAGTTTGAACCGTCCTCCTTCACACCTGGATATCCTTTAATGATGTCATCCGCTTCAAGATCCGGAATCCATGCCTTGGCCCGGATCAGTGCGGTTAGCGCTCCTGCTCTTGCGGCTTCCTTCTTCAGTTCAGTAATCCGGGCTGGTAGCATGGCCAGCTTCTCAAGGGTTTCTTTTATCAGTGTTGGTGTCGGTTTATTGTAGGCTGCAGTGCATATAGAACGCTGGGATCCAGAGTAAAGCTGTTCTAATAAGGTGTAAGCCGCCTTAAGCTTCATCCGCATATCAACGTCCAGATGAGTAATGCGAGTACCTGTCATGGTTTAATATCAGCCAGCTGGTAAACAATAAAATCTCATGAATTGGCCAAACAGAGTAAGGAGATACTTACCAAACACATCGGACATCACGGCGTTGATTTGCCGCTTCAAGCCAGTTAGCTCATCTACAACTGGCTTCAGGGCTGCTTTTGGATCTTCAGCTCTTTTGGTTAAACCGGCCTTTTCGGTGTCCTTGTCAACACGCTCCTTGTTAAAAGTCTCCTTTAACTTTTCCATAGCTGTCAGGGCATTCGTCAGCTCCTCCTTGGCTTTTTCAGCCTCTGCTTGTTGGGATTTCACGTTCTCTTGAAGATCAATGGTTCGAGCATCCCTATTACTTAGCTCGGCCTTCAACAGCGAAGATATGTCAGCAACAGGATATGTATTTTTTAAGTACTAAGTGTATAACAAGTTATGCACTTCGTACTTGGGGGCTAATGCCTATTTGCTCTATTATCAACAAATCTTTTACAAGTCTCAAGAACAATGCAAGTATTATCCTTGACACTTGGGGGCTAATGTACATCTGTTCAATACTGACGCATGGATTCAAGACCCGGATTGCCTTGCAAAGCTAAACCGGCCCTTGGGGGCTACACTGAAAGCTGCATAACTACATTGATAAAAGTATCGGTTTGTTTTTGCTAAGGACCGGACATATTGAGGGTCAGCAGGTAAGGATTAAAGTATTACAAAGTCCCCGTTTAAGATTAACATCATAAAAAGGCCCTTGTGGGCTACTTGGGCTGATGTTTCAACTTTGGAATCAAGAAATAAAGGGAGATGAAAATACCTCATAGCGTTCCTTCATCAGGTTCACTAAACCGGCCTCATAATCTCGGTTTGAATGCAGACGGTTTAAAAAACCGGAATGGAGTTCTTTAGTGCTGAGATGAGCATAACTTGACAAATCAGTGCTCCATTTACCCTTCTCCATGGCAGCACGCTCTTCTTTGGCGCTATGTTTGGCTAAGATTACAGGATGGCCAGGAGAGCTGTGGCCCATGCCAGTAATGATAACATCATCTCCTGGGCCGCCAATAGTTTTTATGGGTGATGGTGGGGTGTCAGTAACTCTCATCGGACTAGCCCGGATTGGAGCTTCCGAGTGAGTATCAGCAATAGCAGTATCAGCTTCAGTTTGTTCGTTAATATTCTGGTCTCGAGGAGGTGGCTCATCAAAGGTAGCCTCAGGATGGCGACCCTCCGGTACACGAGTTTGGTCCGGTTCATCTGTTTGCTCCTGTTCAAGAACCACTTGGTCTTTAGAAGGGTTGTTCACCCGAGTTTTTTTGCTGGGTCTGGCTTTAGCTCTGCAATCAGAAATAAAAGAGGTGAAAATTTAGCATATTATTCAGAATATGTATAACATTGAATAAAGGGTCCGAGTATTTACCCAACTACAATTTTGAGAGGGGGAGTTGGGTTGCTGTTGACTCGCCAGAGGATGAGGGAGGTGTCACCTGATAATTTGAATCGGACGGATTAAGAGGTTGTCTGAAATAACCTGCCTTGGGGTAAGAATTGTCAGAAGTAGGGGAGACCTCAGATCGGTGCTTCCGAACTGGGGTATCAGGTAAACCGGCTGAAGTGACCTGTTGGCCGTTGTGCCGGGTTGTTCAGCGAGCTTCGTGCTGCTGCGTCTTCAAAATAAATGTTGGATCCAAGTAAGCAAGAGGATGGGAAAAGCTTACTTTCCGAACCGCTTGCCGGGTTTTTGTGTTGGCATAGAGTCTGAACCGGAGGAAAGGATAATTATCCCTACACCATCAGCCTGGCTTCCTTCCACGTCCTCCTGATAAAGATCATTGTTAATGAGGTGCATGAAAAGGGAGCCAAGGGAGTCAAGTTCTACCTCAACTTCCGGTTCATCTGCATCTTCATCAAGTTCCATGTCGATATACGTTCGGCTATTTTCCGCTTTGAGGTTCGCTTGACGGCTTTGGTTTTGGGACGGGATGGCTTTGCCGCTTTATTTGCGGATTTCCGCTTCCAGAAGGGATCATCACCCTTGTTATAAACAAACAGAAGAAGGTTTACGGGTTGAACAATTTAAAAGATATTGAAGGTAAAAGGGAAGCATAGTACTTACAGCAGGCGGTCTATTTTAAGTGTAGAAGGGGTTCAAGACGGTTTGGCGACAGATAGATTCTGATTCATTCAAAATTTTCTTAACGCTTTCAGTGACATCTTCATCGGTTAACTGAATGTTGATGTTGCGTTGAGGGTCTTCTAATTCACCGGTGTACTCACACATTAAACCGGAGCGGCGGCTTAGTGGCAAGATGGTCCAAGATATCCAGCAACGCACAAAATCAATGCCCGATAAACCATTGGCCATAAAGGCCCGGAGCTTGGCGAGTTGAGGGGCATATGTGGCCCGTTCTGCAGAACTTAGACGTTGCGGCAATGGATGAGTATTGGAAAGCCGGTGGTCACAATAGCCTGGTAGAGGGTTCTCATTTTCAGGAGAAGTATCTATATAGTAGAACCAAGTCTGGTTCCAGTCCTTAGGATGACTGTGTAGTTTGACATGAAGGAATTCAACTTCTTTCCGCTTTTGAATTGAGACACCACCAAGTTCAGTGTTGGGACCGTTTACAAATTCTGTACGCCGGTTCAGATGAAAAAGGTCCCGGAACAGCTGAGCAGTTGGTTCTTCTTGTAAGTACGCTTCACAGAAGACCTGGAAGTTGCATAGATTGGACACTGACTTGGGTCCAATATCTTGAGGATGGAGTTGGAAACTGGCAAGAACATCTCGAAAAAACTTCGACCCGGGCGGTTTGAAGCCACAGCCTATGTGGTCGACAAAGACCACTACCTCACCCTGCCTCGGGGTAGGAGGATTCTCTATTCCCGGAACTCGCCATCGAATATCAGTTTTCTTGGGCAAGGTGCCGATATTGACCATTCCGTTCAACTGTCCTTCAGTAACCCGAGAAGGAGCCCAGTTGCAAGCGTAAAACTATTTGGCCATTGTGAAATGAAAAAACTGAAAAAGAAATACCGGTTTACAAATCATTCCTGGTGGTAAGCAAGATGCAATGGGATAAAGATATACAACTATGTGAAATTGCGTAAACCGGAGGCTGATACAATAATGAATGACAAGGTCATATCAAAGGTATACACATGTTGTTAAACCGGACTGTTACGATGAATGTAAAGGGGGTTTGCCGGTTTACCAGTGGACTAATGGTATGACATAGATTGTTTTTTACAAAGGTAAACCGCCTATGTGGTAAAGAGGATTCGGATCCAAGGAAAAATGACTAAGTAAGGGGAAACAAATTCCGCAAGAGGACATGGAAATTTTGGATCTACTGAAGACAAGAAAGCAAAAAAAATATTTTGACCTAAAAAGGGTTGGACCCTTTGCAGTTCATAATGCTTCAGATCGGTTTTTGTGTACAAAAGATTAGTTCTGGTAGCGGAAAGTAAGCTATTTATGAGCAATATATCAAGCGTGAAGTTTTAAGTCCATAGATAAGGAGGAGCAGAGTCGCACTAAAGCCCTGATGAACTTTGATAAACTGCAAAGAACGAATGAACCTTCAACAGATCTACAAAGGAGGAAAGGGAAAGACTCACAGAGGATGAAGCAAGAAAGGAGCGCCATAGTTTTCTGGCGCAACCAGGTTGATGCAGCGGCCGGCGGAGGAACGACGGCGAAGCTCGGTGGCGGCGGCGGCGCTCAGGGACAGAGATGTCGCAAGGAGGAAGAAGGGTGAAGCAGAGACGAAGGGGATAAAGGGAAGGGCCCATGGTCTTATTTATAAGGTGAACCGATAAGTGACAGGTGCGTAAATCGAGGAGCTGAAAATGGATAGTTAATAAGGATGACGCCTCGAGGGTTGAACGTTCATTAATGAAGGGTATCTTCGGCTTCAACGGATAGACGACGTCATAACGATTT
Source organism: Triticum dicoccoides (assembly GCF_002162155.2). Lineage (NCBI taxonomy): Eukaryota > Viridiplantae > Streptophyta > Magnoliopsida > Poales > Poaceae > Triticum > Triticum dicoccoides. Next base: position 773,869,170 of record NC_041382.1, read on the forward strand.
GCTGCGGATTTAAAGATGATGTCATGGCGGTTTACCAGATTTATACAAAGGTGCCAGAGCAAGAATTTTTCTAAGTATTGGAGATTGACATGAACAGGTTCAAATCAATCTGGGGCCTAATGTTGGGGATATGGTTACTGGAGGTAAACTGGCTAGGCATGGCCGGGTTAGCTCCCTGAAGATTGAAGCCCATGAAGATGAGAAGATGTTGGCGCTTTAGGAAGGCCCAAGGCCCAGAGACGAATTAAAGCATGTAGATGTAAACCGACTTTATCATATAAACTTGTATTGTAAGTTAGAAGAGTAGAGACCGAGCCAGACACCTTTATGATTCGGCCTCGAGACTCCGTAAACCGGCGGGCGTCGACCTGTGTATATAAAGGAACAACCCGACCACGCTCAGGGAGAAGGACAACAACTCGAGGGCCAGTCAAAGCGGATTCGCTCCCTGGCCGTCGAAACCCTAGCAACACCAATCACAACTAGACGTAGGCCTTTACCTTCATCGAAGGGGCCGAACTAGTATAAACCCCTCGTGTCCCCTTGTCTGGTTTAACCCCTTTAAGCTAACCCGTTGCAATGGCTCCACGACTAAGTCCTTTCCCGAGGACATCTGCCGTGACAAACCCACGACACGTAGCATGGCTAGGGGTGGTCAGACGGTGTCGGAATCAACCTCGCAAGCAGAGGCAGAATGCAGTGGTCGCCGGAGATGAAGAAGACGGCGAGCAGAGGCAACTCCAGGGGCTCCAGGTGGACGGGATGGCTTCACCGGAGAGAGGCGGAGGCCCTGGAAGTGTTTCCCTGGCCTGGGATGGGCTGGAGCTACCGCAGCGACCAGAGGGGATCACCGGCAAGCTCGAGCTCAAGGACGGCGGCACGCGGCCTGCCCGTCCGGGCTACGGCTTCCTACTCGCTTGTGGGTTGTGTGGGAGTGGTGGATGGTTCTCAAGGAGGCTGGGGGCGGCTCCATTTATAGGCGAGCAGAGAGGAGGGTTTGGGCTCCGCCAGTGGACACCTGTCCACGGCGCCCGGCGACGAGTGTCGTCAGTGAGAGGGGGAGAAGGCGATGCAGCTCACGCAGGAACTATGGGCGAGCGGGGACGAGCATAGGAGCGAGGGGAAGGCGACGAGCACAGTGGGCACCACACTGTTGGGTTAGCCGGACTGCGCACGTGCTCGCTGCGGCGAGCTTCGGCATCGGCGAGTGCTAGGGAGGAGTTAAGGATGTTGAGACGAAGATGGTGGCGAAGTTTGGCGCCCTACAGTAGGCGGGGGAAGCGAGCATGCGCGAACAGAGCGTTCGGCGGCACTCAGAGCGCGTCAACACGCATGCGAGCACCCCTGGACGAATGCGGTCACCGCGTGGACTATGATATCAGGCCTAGCTAAGCCTAAACTTCATGTCTGGCGTGTTGTTCGTGGTAGATTGACAGGTTACCACGCTTTGGTTTGGATCCAGGTGCAGTAGAGAAGTTTTTACATGCCAGGTAAGTTTCTGGTCAGTAACTTTGAGAGGTTACTAAGGTCAAATGGCTGGGAGTTGGGGGCTGTGCTTTGGAGGTTAGCCACGAGTTACTAAGGTGAAGATGCACGAGAAAAACCAGGCACAATGGAGCAAGTAAAATGATAGTTGTTGTAGAAACCACCATTTCTGTCCAAAACAGAAAATATTTTCTGTAGCAAAAATATTCCAAAAAGTGATGAAATATTTTTGCTCAGGAAGGTGCTCTAGGGTTCAAAAAAATATTTTTGAATTATCTCAGATTTTTCTGAGCCATAAAAATTAGGGTTGCTTTGGAGCATAGTGATCTAGCTAGGGTTTTTGAGAGAGAAATGACTATTTTTCATTTAAGAAAAATATTCCAAAGATTATTTTGGGGTGGATCAGAAGGGGAATGATGATAAGGAAGGGAAATGAAGCACTTGGGTGAAAGCCAAGGGTACCCAAGTGTTCAAGTCCATATGAAAAGATTCAAAAACTCCAAGTTTCAAATTGAATCCAAAAGAAAATCAAGCAAATGAGAGAGGGCAAAAACTAGGCTGTCACATCATACCTCTTAACACAGGCATGAGTCTGAAATATTATTTTCAGATCTTGGAACATCTCATATGCTCCATGACGTTCAAAACATTTTTGAAGTCCCAGTTCTAAGCCATAAAGCATGGTGCATTAAACTATCAAGTAGTCATCATACCGAGATTGTCAAACATTCATAACGTATGCATCAACTCCTGCAACAGGTCTGTTACCTAGTGGTGCATCAAGGACACAATTCTTCTATGCAGCAATGAGGATAATCCTCAGATCATGGACCCAGTCCAGATCATTGCTACTATCATCTTTCAACTTAGTTTTCTCTAGGAACATATCAAAAACATAGGGGAGCTACAACGCGAGCTAGTGATCTACAACATAATTTGCAAAAACTATCAGGACTAAGTTCATGATAAATTAAGTTCAATTAATCATATTACTTAAGAACTCCCACTTAGATAGACATCCCTCGAGTCATCTAAATGATCACGTGATCCATATCAACTAAACAATGTCCGATCATCACGTGAGATGGAGTAGTCTTCAATGGTGAACATCTCTATGTTGATCATATCTACTATATGATTCACGTTCAACCTATTGGTCTCCAGTGTTCTGAGGCCATGTCTGTACATGCTAGGCTCATCAAGTTTAACCCATGTATTCCGCACGTGCAAAACTGTCTTGCACCCGTTGTATGTGAACGTAGAGCTTATCACACCCGATCATCACGTGGTATCTCGGCACGATGAACTGTCGCAATGGTGCATACTCAGGGAGAACACTTCTGCCTTGAAATTTTAGTGAGGGATCATCTTATAATGCTACCGCCGTACTAAGCAAAATAAGATGCATAAAAGATAAACATCACATGCAATCAAAATTTGTGACATGATATGGCCATCATCAAAATTTGTGACATGATATGGCCATCATCAAAATTTGTGACATGATATGGCAATCAAAATTCATAACGTAAGCATTACATGGCGATTGCATTGCATACAATAAAGCGATAACCATAAGGCTCCTACCAGTTGCTGATAACTTTTACAAAACATGATCATCTCATACAACAACGTATATCACATCATGTCTTGACCATATCACATCACAACATGCCCTACAAAAATAAGTTAGACGTCCTCTACTGTGTTGTTGCTGCAAGTTTTACGTGGCTGCTACGGGCTTCTAGTAAGAACCGTTCTTACCTATGCATCAAAACCACAACGATGTTTCGTCAAGTTTGCTATTTTAACCTTCAACAAGGACCGACCGTAGTCAAATTCGATTCAACTAAAGTTGGAGAAACAAACACCCGCCGGCCACCTTTATGCAAAACAAGTTGCATGTCTATCGGTGGAACCGGTCTCATGAACGTGGTCATGTAAGGTTGGTCCGGGCCGCTTCATGCAACAATACCGCCAAATCAAAATAAGACGTTAGTGTTAAGCAACATGAAGATCACCGCCCACAACTCTTTGTGTTCTATTCGTGCACATCATCTACACAAATCCTAATCTCGATCTATGTCAACCCAACAAACACCTTCGGAGATACCTGTAGAGCACCTTTATAATCACCCAGTTATGTTGTGACGTTTGATAGCACATAGGGTATTCCTCCGGTATCTGGGAGTTGCATAATCTCATAGTCAAAGGAATATGTATAAGTCATGAAGAAAGCAATAGCAATAAAACTGAACAATCATAATGCTAAGCTAACGGATGGGTCTTGTTCATCACATCATTCTCCTAATGATGTGATTCTGTTTATCAAATGACAACACATGTCTATAGTTAGGAAACTTAACCATCTTTTATTAATGAGCTAGTCTAGTAGAGTCTTACTAGGGACGCAGTGTTTTGTCTACGTATCAACACATCACTAGTAGAAAAAGGGTCATTTGTCCCGGTTGGTAAGGCCCATCTGTCCCGGTTGCCGAACCGGGACTAAAGGGTCGTTACTAATGCCCTAGGCCTTTAGTCCCGGTTCTTACACGAACCGGGACAGATGGGCCTCCACGTGGCCGCAGCGGCGAGCCCAGGCAGGAGGGCCTTTGGTCCCGGTTGGTGGCACCAACCGGGACCAAAAGGCATCCACGCGTCAGCAGCTAGCAGGAGCTGTGGTTTTTTTAAAGGGGCGGTTTAGGGGTTTGGGGGTTAATTTAGGTTGTTAGATAGCTAATAGAGAGAAGTGTCCTCTCTTATCTCCGTGCTTGGTTTACCAACGCTACTGTTGTGCCTAAACGTGGCTTAGATTGAAGTGAAGGCAACATATATGTGGTGCATGTCGAAAGTAATACTAGTCCTAACTTGATCAAGTTTGGATTAATACTACTTTCGACATGCACCACATGCATGTTGCCTTCACTTCAATCCAATCCATGTTGATTTCATCCACTGATATATAATAACTCTTCATGCTCGCATCATGCATCATCATAATAACAAGTCCTACTAATCATCATCATACAACTTCTACTTGTTATTAATAACAAGCCATACGATCATCATCCTCATAGTCATCGAACAAGCCCTACTTAATTGTTCTTAGCACATGATCATCAATATTAGGTAGGACCTAAATACCCTCTTTAAGGTAAAATAGCATAAAACAATGTAGACCCTGACTCTCCATTATGGAGAATGGAGATCATCCTGTCTCCAATTCTTGCGCTTCGCTTCCTTTTGCTTCCAAGAACCTCCTTCCGACTGTCCATACATTTTTTCCATTGTTTGATTAACATGTCTCCACTTCTTTTAGAAATCTAGTATGAACAGTTCAGATTCGTAGGATGACCTAGATATATGTTCAAAACATCAAGGCTACCATTCTGATACATCAAATGAGGCACACAATCCATCGGGATTCTCTGTTGAAAAACATAGTAATAACTTCATAGTTAGCAATGAAGTAATAGTTTAAGAAGTATGCAAAAGATGCACGGATGTCGTAATAGTAAAAAAATCTTACCGGGGTATCTCCATGGTAGTTACAAAATGCAATCAGATGATTTTTCTCATGATAAGTTAATTCGGAGCCATCGGTGTAGTGGGTTTTGTCTACCATCTTCCGCACATTCTGAAGAATGAAAATAAGCTGTCAATGGAAATAAGCTGTCAACTATTTTGAAATAAACAATATAAAATAGTTAATAACTATGTTTGAGAAACTCACATAGTGGTAGAATTGGAGGCATATCAACAAGGACCCAAATGTCCATATTGTCTTGCTCGATTTCAGGATCACCAAGATCCATGGTGACAAGCATATCCTCATGAAAACCATACATCTTGCAAAGTGCTTCCCTTTTTTGCAACCAAAATGGGTTACGCTCTCAGAATTGTACAATTTTACTTCGAAATCCATACCATGATGGGTCCTTGGGTGAATTTTCTTTGTTTCCTTCCTTTCATGGTCTTCAAAACCCATCCTCTCCAAGACATAGCGTCTTGCATGGCATGCGATAAGCTAGTCGAATTGTAAAAGGTGAAAATTACACGTTGAAATAGTTGAAGTCGTGCTTTACGGAAAAAAACACTTGTCGTCGTTGTGTACCATTTCAACATCGAAGGTCTCCTCAAGCTTAATGCTGAAGTGCCGATCTTCGTCTAGGTGAGGCCTGTCGCACAGACCTCGGTCGTTGTGGCACTAGTCGCACTCCCCCGGGAGACTTTCGTCGTCTGAGTACGACATTTCCTATGTTCACAATTCAAATATTAAACTTGTATAATTAATAAAATGCATACTCCTTGCATAGTGCTCTCCAATTTTAGCATTCAAAGTAGGAGTAGTTTTCCAATTTGAGCATTCAATAAGCAAAACCAAATCGTAAAATAAAGTAGTATTCAAATTAGCATGCATTCAATTATAAGCAAAACTACATCATCTCTTGTGTCCGTACATCGCTGAATATTGTCACTAATACACCTCGAATACTATCATACATATAGCATTGCTAATACAGCTAGAACCGTAGCGCCCGATGGGTATCGGCGCGGGCGGTGGACACCAAAGAGAAGGAACCATCACATAATCATAGCTCCAATGAGATCCCTGAAGAACCTGCCAGGTATTGTCAAACCTGCCCTCCAACGCAGCCATATAGAAACGGACGTGCTTGTTCTCCTCGTTGAGTGACGTACCACCTCCACGGTGTCTGGAAGCCTCGACACCGTCACTGGCCCACGCGACCGCCACCAAACAAGGATCGGGTCAACGACGGGCTGGCTCCTCACCAACCTACGCCCCCGGAATGTAGCACCTCCCAATACCAGCCCGGCGGAGCCCAGTCCCGGACATGGCCCCTCTGATCAAGCCGGCCTCCTCCGTCGAGTCGATGACGAGGATGCGGGATAGGCATCGTCGACGCCGATGCGGGAATAATTGCTTGAACTAAAAAAATAAAGTAGTTCTATTAACTTTCTTGCTAAAAATAAACTACTTCTATAGTAAAATAAAGTAGTTTTATTAAGTTAACTAGTTCAACTACTAAGCATTTACTATAAATAAAATAAAGTAGTACTTACTAAAAATAAATTACTTCTATAGTAAAATAAAGTAGTTTTATTAAATCAACTAGTTGAACTACTAAGCTCTTACTATAAGTAAAGTAAAGTAGTACTTACTAAAAATAAACTACTTCTATAGTAAAATAAAGTAGTTTTTATTAAATCAACTAGTTCAACTACTAAGCACTTACTGTAAATAAAATAAAGAAGTACTTACTAAAAATAAACTAGTTTAACTAGTTCTATTATTTATCGACCCCCCCTCATGTCGAAGTTACTAGGGAGGGGGTATATCGACAACGACATACCCGATAAAAAATAAGAAGAAGAAAAAAAGAGGAGAAGAAGAAAGGAATAGAGGAGAAGACCGAAGAACAAAAAGAAGAAAAAAAGGAGAAGAAGAAAGGAATAGAGTCTTCTCCTCTATTCCTTTCTTCTTCTCCTTGTTTTCTTCTTTTTTCCTCTTCTTATTTATTTCTCCAGTTCTTCCTCTCCTCTTCTTCTCCTTCTTCTTCTCCTTCTTCCTCTTCTTATTTTCCTTCTTCCTCTCCTTCTTTTTCTTCTAAATATGAACATATACATAAATAACTTTGATCATACACAATTTTCCTATACATACACAATATGATGTATACATAGATTGACAAAGAAAATTCTGTGAACAAAAATCATAAAAAATCTAGAAACAACATTACAACAGAAAAAATCATAACAATTCTATGCATATTCTCATCTCATCTCATCTCATCCAAAAATAATTCTTTGCATATGAACATAAAATATATCTATACACATCAATCCATCCATCCATCAAAATACAGCGCGCAGGGGTAGGGGCAGCGGCGGCGGCAGCGCGCAAGGCAGGGGTGGCGGCGCAGGGCAGGGGAAGAGGGGGCGGAGCTCACTACGGGGCGTCGAGGCAGGGTGTCGGCGTCGGGAGGGCGGCGGAGCAGCCTGGCGACGTCGATCGGTGTCCGGGCAGGGCGGCGCAGCAGCAGCCTGGCGGCGTCGGCGTGGATCGGCATCGGGTAGGGCGTCAGCGTCGAGAGGAGAATGGGAGGTGGGGGGAATTTCCTAAGTGTTTTCTTATATAGACGAAGCATTGGTCCCGGTTCGTGGCAGCAACCGGGACCAATGCAGCCTGTTAGTCCCGGTTGGTGCCACCAACCGGGACCAAAGGTCTTTGTTCCAAAGGTCTCTTTTCAGCAGCCCAAAGGGCGGGAAACAGAGGCCTTTGGTCCCGGTTGGTGGCACCAACCGGGACTAAAGGTGGACATTGGTGCCGGTTGGTACCACGAACCGGGACCAATGCACACCTGTAGTCCCGGTTGGAGCCACCAACCGGGACAAAGGCCTGGCGCTGCCCGCGGCCAAAACTTTAGTCCCACCTCGCTAGTTGAGAGGGGCTCGGAGTGGTTTATAAGCCCCACTTCGGCTGCCCTCTCAAACTCCTCTCAAATGCAGGCTTATGGGCCTAATATGACACTATGCTGCTTGTGGGCCTACTGGGCCTTCTGTGGGCCTGAATCCTGGGCCATAGTTGGGTTTCTAGTCGTATTCAGGCCGTAGAGGCCCAGTAGGTGGCCTTTTTTCCTGTTTTTTGTTTTCTTTTTTTCTTTTTTTATTTCATTTTGTTTCTACTTACAGCAAAATACTTATTGTTTTTCCGTGATTCTTTTTGCTTTCAGGTAATAAAAATTATAAACTGTCTATTAGTGCCATTAGTTTTCCAATTTGAATAGTTTAAATTTGAACTTTTTGCAATTTGTGTGAATCACTAGTTTGTGAATAACTTTACTATGAAAGTTGTCATGGTATCATCATTTCACCCACATAGCATGTGCACAAAAGTAGAGAGGGTTACGGCAAAAACTTATTTTTTCAGAAAAGGTTGAAAGTTGGCATGGTGTAGACAAAATTGCGCCTCTCTTTTAATTTTAATAACTTATTACAACTCCGGACTTCTTGTGTGTTCAAAATGCAACATTCGAGATATCAGGGTTTCATACGGAAACTAGTCTATTACAACAGGCATTTCGAATGAACTACGAAAAGTTTGAAAGTTGGCATGGTCTCATCATAATAGTTGTGGAGAGAAAGTCTTCACTTTTTCTTCGGTTGTGTCCTTTGCTTATTGCGCCGTAACCATGGATAGTCTTCATCGTTTATCAGGATGCTTGGGCCAGCCTTGACTTTGAAGCGAGGAATTTCATGAAACTTTTCATAATCTTCGGACATATCTGTCTTGCCCTCCACTCCCACGATGTCCCTTTTTCCTGAAAAAACTATGTGGCGCTTTGGCTCATCGTATGATGTATTCGCTTCCTTATCTTTTCTTTTTCTCGGTTTGGTAGACATGTCCTTCACATAGATAACATGTGCCACATCATTGGCTAGGACGAACAGTTCGTCGGTGTACCCAAGATTGTTCAGATCCACTGTTGTCATTCCATACTGTGGGCCTACCTGTACCCCGCCTCCTGACAGATTGACCCATTTTCACTTAAACAAAGGGACCTTGAAATCATGTCCGTAGTCAAGTTCCCATATGCCCACAATGTAACCATAATATGTGTCCTTTCCCCTCTCGGTTGCTGCATCAAAGAGGACGCCGTTGTTTTGGTGGCGCTCTTTTGATCTTGGGTGATCGCGTAAAATGTATTCCCATTTATCTCGTATCCTTTGTAAGTCAGTACAGTCGAAGATGGTCCCCTGGACAACGAGTACAGCTCATCACAAATAGTGTTGTCACCTCTGAGACGTGTTTCCAACTAACTGCTGAAAGTCCTGATGTGTTCACCTATAATCCAGTCGTCACACTGCTCCGGGTGTTTGGAGCGCAGACTATTCTTGTGTTCATCGACATACGGGGTCACCAAGGTAGAGTTCTGTAGGACTGTGCAGTGTTCTTGAGACCAAGAATGCCCGTCCCTGCATATTATTGAGTCCCCTCCAAGCGTGCCTTTTCCAGTAATTCTCCAGGAATGAAGTCAACACAAAACCCAATGACATCCTCTGTTTGATGGCCCATGGAGATGCTTCCTTCTGGCCTAGCGCTGTTACGGGCATATTTCTTTAGGACTCCCATGAAACTCTCAAAGGGGAACATATTGTGTAGAAATACGGGCCCCAGAATGACAATCTCGTCGACTAGATGAACTAGGACGTGCGTCATGATATTGAAGAAGGATGGTGGGAACACCAGCTCGAAACTGACAAGACACTGCACTAGATCACTCCTTAGCCTTGGTTTGATTTCTGGATCGATCACCTTCTGAGAGATTGCATTGAGGAATGCCCATAGCTTCACAATGGCTAATCGGACGTTTTCCGGTAGAAGCCCCCTCAATGCAACTAGAAGCAGTTGCGTCATAATCACGTGGCAGTCTTGAGACTTTAGGTTCTGGAACTTTTTCTCTGGCATATTTATTATTCCCTTTATATTCGACAAGAAGCCAATCGGGACCTTCATACTGAGCTGGCATTCAAAGAAGATTTCCTTCTCTTCTTTGCTAAGAGCGTAGCTGGCAGGACATTCATACTGCTTTGGAGGCATGCCGTCTTTTTCATGCAAACGTTGCAGGTCCTCATGTGCCTCAGGTGTATCTTTTTTCTTCCCATACACACCCAAGAAGCCTAGCAGGTTCACGCAAAGGTTCTTCCTCACACATCATGTTGATTGAAGAGCGGACCTCTAGGACTTTCTAGTAGGGTAGGTTGTCGGTGTCAAAACCGGAGGATCTCGGGTAGGGGGTCCCGAACTGTGCATCTAAGGCGGATGGTAACAGGAGGTGGGAGACATGATGTTTACCCAGTTTCGGGCCCTCTCGATGGAGGTAATACCCTACTTCCTGCTTGATTGATCTTGATGATATGAGTATTACAAGAGTTGATCTACCACGAGATCGTAGAGGCTAAACCCTAGAAGCTAGCATATGGTATGATCGTTGTTGTCCTACGGACTAAACCGTCCGATTTATATAGACACCGGAGGGGGCTAGAGTTACACAGAGTCGGTTACATGGGAGGAGATCTACATATCCGTATTGCCAAGCTTGCCTTCCACGCCAAGGAGAGTCCCATCCAGACACGGAACGAAGTCTTCAATCTTGTATCTTCATAGTCCAACAGTTCGGCTAAAGTATATAGTCCGGCCATCCGAGGACCCCCTAATCTAGGACTCCCTTAGTAGCCCCTGAACCAGGCATCAATGACGATGAGTCCGGCGCGCAGATTGTCTCCGGCATTGCAAGGCGGGTTCTTCCTCCGAATACTCCATAGAAGATTTTGAACACAAGGATAGTGTCCGGCTCTGCAAAACAAGTTCCACATACCTCTGTAGAGAGAATAATACTTCCATAAATCTAATCTGCTGACACATTCTGCGGCACGACATCACACTACGGCCCGGTCATTATTCGAACCGTTTTTCTTAACCCGCCACTGCACATATTGCGAGGCGGTTTTCGTTGCATGTCTTGTCGGAGTAGAGGTCGTGTCCCCTTATCACGGGATTCTCATCAATACGGGCGTGTGTAACCCAACCGCGCCATCAATTACGGCGCTTGGGGAATAAGCGAGTTTTACCAGGCAGATGGGGAGGCGTATAGTTTCTTCCACCCTTATAAACGGACGAGGATTCCTCTTTTTTACCCACGCCTTCTTCCTCCTTGCTCATCCATTCTTGCGCACTCGAGCTCCAGCACCCAAGTTCGCATTTCCCCTCAAACCACTCCAAGCATGTCCGGAGCAGGAGGCAAGTGGATGGTCTCCTCTGTTACGGAGGAGAACATCACAAAGCTACGGAGAGCCAGATACCTGGCCACGGATATCGCACACCGCCTGCCAGGTGCGGGCCAGATCGTCCCCACTCCAGAACCCCATGAGAGGGTGGTTTTTCTTACCCACTTCGTCCGCGGACTGGGATTTCCCCTCCACCCGTTTGTCCGCGGGATCATGTTCTACTACGGGATGGATTTTCACGATCTGGCCCCCAATTTCATCCTCAACATCTCGGCATTTATCGTCGTGTGTGAGGCCTTCCTCCGCATCAAGCCCCACTTCGGCCTGTGGCCGAGGACCTCCAATGTTAAACCGAAGGTGGTGGTCAGCCAGCAAGCGGAGTGCGGAGGCGCCATGGTGGGCAAAATGCCCAACGTCACCTGTCTCGAAGGCTCCTATGTGGAGACCATAAAGGGGTGGCAATTGGGGTGGTTCTACATCACTGATCCGCGCAGCACCAACTGGTTAGCGGCCCCTGAATTCCGATTTGGAATCCCCACGCGGCTCACCTCCTGGAAAGAGAAGTGCCTATCCTGGGGTTCATCGGTGGAGCTGACCGGACTCCAGAAATGTATCAGAAACATGATGAGAAAGAAAATCAAGCTCGTCAATGTGGTCCAGGTCATGCTCTTTCGCCGGATCCTCCCGTGTCAACGACGGGCATTCAATTTGTGGGAGTTCGACCCGGCCGAGCACCAGACGCTACGAGAGCTCTTCGACATGATGCACAAGGACGTCTGGAAGGTGCTGTTCAAAGGCGCCGAGGTACCTCCTCCCCTTACCGAGGACCGCAGACTCAGCGCAAAGCGCCCTGCCAATCCGGTAAGTCTTTTATATCTCATAAGATGTTCATTTTCCCCAGTTTAACCGTGCGCGTGATCTAAGCCCCCACGCCATTTAACAGATCTGGGTAAAGATAGCGGAGCAGATCGATTGTCTAGCCCCCCTGCCTGAAGATCTAGCAGATGCTCTCCTAACATAGATGCTGGCTCCGGCGCCTTACGAGGTGCCGGCGAAGAAGGCGAAGAAGAAGGCCACGGGGACCCAAAAGGGTCTCCGGCGCAAGGTCATATCGGACTCATCATCCGAAGACACCGAGGCGCCCTCCTCCCACGAAAACGAGGAGGAAGAAGAGGGAAGTCCCCCCCCCAGCCGGGGGGACAAGAAAAGGAAGGTCACCCCATCCGGGGAGGCCGAAGGGTCCAAGAAGGGAAGGATCCTCCTCTCGGACTGCTCCACGGCGGCTGCCTATAGTGAGGACGAGTGGTTGCCCAGGGACAAGACCCTGGCGAAGTCGTAAGTATCTGGATACTATAATAATCCCTGATATGTTTTCTTGCACTGCTTCTCATCACGCCGAACATGATTATGCAGTCCGTCCCGAGCCCGTATCGACGTATCTTCGTTGGATGGTTCTTTGGACTCGTTGGATCTGAACAATGATTCACTTCCGACCGCCTCCTCCCCTTGTCCTATGGACAATGTCGAGGTGTTGTCTCAAAGGGCACCGAGCCGAGGGGAGGTAGTCCTAGAGGTGCCTCAAGGTGACATTCCGGGCACTGGGCGCAAGGGGAGCAAGACTCCCATTGGTTCCGATGACTGAGCAACAAATTCGGCCCCCAGCCGCATACTGCGTCGGAACCTCCAGTGGTTCCGGACTCTGTCAGGCAACCCCTCACTAAGAGGGGCAAGCCGCCTGTGCCGACGACTTCTACCCATCCAGAGGCATCGGACAACTTGCTGGAAGCGCTTCGCGGTGCTTCCGTCGACGAAGAGCACCGCACTATCATGAGTGTGGTGATCGAGAAGGTTCAGTCTGCCAAAAGTGGACTGACTGAAGCCTATGCCAGCCTCCTAACAGGCTTTGAGGTAAGTGATCAAATTATAAGGAAATGTTACAACATAGACAGTAGCCCCTGATGCTCTATTTGGCGTTTGCGAAGGAAGGCCGAATAGAGGATCAAATAAAAACCGCAGGAGTCTAATCAGAATATGTCTATGTGCATATGCAGGCTTCACTGCTAGCCGCTGCCGCACGTACTGCTGAGGTCGCTGCACTGAAGCAAGACCTTGAGCGGTCCCAAGAAGAGATCGGCCTTACCAAGAGGTAGCTCGAAGAGAACAAAGGTAAGTCATACCCCGTCTATACATTATGAAGAAAATTTTGGTTTTAGAATAATAGGATCATCATGAAATTGGTAGGGGCCACGACCGAAGTGGTGGCCCTAAAGAAGTCGCTATCCGAGGCCGAAGACAAAGCGGCCAAGGAGCGCACCGAGCGCGAGAAACTAGAGGCCCGGATTGGCGAGGTTCAGCAAGAGCTCCAGGACTTTGTCGAGAAGTACAAGTCCTTGGAGCGTGACTCTAAGACGCAGGAGTCCGAGCTTGCAAAGGCACTCGAGAGCGCACGAAGTGCCAAGGCCGAAGCCCAAAAGGCCCTCAGGAAATCGAGGTGGTTAAGAAGATAGCAGCGAGTAAGGCATTCATTATGCAAAACAAGCATGTGAAGGAAACTTTCCTTTTACTTACCCGAGTTCAGAGCTCTCCAGGAGCATTCGCAGATCTGCCCTGTAGAGTGTTAGATGCCACAAAGTTCTACCGGGATGAGGAGGGGAGCTCGACGAGGAAGTTTTTATGGTCTTAGTATACTGGGACCAAACACCCAATGCCGTTGAGCGACCAGCTGAAGCAACTGGTCGAGCTTCACAAGGCGGCCGAAGAGGCCATGATGGGTCTTATAGTCCAGATGTGGCCTGGCGAGCCCCTTCTTGATAGCTACTTCGGTCTGGTGAGGCGGCTTGTGAATGCCTTCCCACGGCTTGAAGTCATAAAGCGGTTCGTCTGCATCGAGGGTACGTGCAGGGCTTTTGCCCAGGCGAAGGTGCACTGGGCGAAGCTGGAAGCCGTAAAGCTGGTGAACGAGGGGCCGCCGGAAGGAAAGGAGCATCGCCACCCCGAAATGTATTATGACAGTATCCTGAAGGGTGCTCGCCTTGCGGCGGAGGAGTGTGCTAAGGATGTAATATTCGAATGAATGTACTCATGTGATCCTGAAATATGAAACGAGTTCATTTGCGCTATGTAACGCTTTGTTAATTTAAAATATTACCTTCTATGCGGCCGTTTATGAAATCTGAGAGTTGGCCAGTTGTCGGCTTCTGCCCCCATGTAACTAGTACTGAGGTGTTCGAGATAAACCTGAGCACTCTTTATCCCAATTTTGGGTACTTTGAAGGAGGTGTTCAGCACAGCGAACCAGGCAATCGGACTATAAAGCTTTATCACTCTCACTTAGCCATAGAAGTCTACAATTTTAAATTTTGGCGAAGCCCCTTGTATTCGGAAGGCCGAATTTGGGGCTCTATATACGCCTAAGTCGGGCAAGGCCGACTCCTCGCCTGAAGCGGAAAAAGTCTTAAAGGACTTGAGACCTCTCGAACAGCGACCAGCTCTCGCCTCATTATGACAGTCAGTTTTCGGCTTTCTCTATTGAGGCGCTCGTACAGAAGAACCGGGACACAATCACAGTAGTTCTCCCAGCGCTACTGTCGGTGTCAAATCCGGCGGATCTCGGGTAGGGGGTCCCGAACTATGCGTCTAGCCGGATGGTAACAGGAGGCAAGGGGCACGAAGTTTTACCCAGGTTCGGGCCCTCTTGATGGAGGTAAAACCCTACGTCCTGCTTGATTAATATTGAAGATATGGGTGTTACAAGAGTAGATCTACCACGAGATCAGAGAGGCTAAACCCTAGAAGCTATCCTACGGTATGATTATATGTTGTGATTGTTGTCCTACGGACTAAAACCCTCCATTTTATATAGACACCGAAGAGGGTTAGGGTTACACAAGGTCGGTTACAAAGGAGGAGATATCCATATACGTATTGCCTAGCTTTCCTTCCATGCCAAGCAGAGTCCCATCTAGACACAAGACGAAGTCTTCAATCTTGTATCTTCATAGTCTAACAGTCCGGCCAATGGAGATAGTCCGGCTGTCCGGAGACCCCGTAATCCAGGACTCCCACAGTAGCCCCTGAACCAGGCTTCAATTACGATGAGTCCGGCGCCCAGTTGTCCTCGGCATTGCAAGGCGGGTTACTTCTCCGAATACATTACAGAAGAAGTTGAATACGAGGATAGTGTCCGACCCTGCAAAATAAGTCCCATATTTCACCATAGAGAGAATAATTTTTTTCGCAGATCTAATTTGCTGGCTTGTTTTGACAGCATGACGTCATGTCATGGCCCGGTAACTATTCGAACCATTTCTTTTAACGAGCCCCGCACATAACGCGAGGCAGTTTTTCGACACGTCTTGTCAAAGCAGAGATTGTGTCCCCCTATTATGGGATTCTCATCAATACGGGCGTGGGTAAACCAACCGCGCCATCAATTGCGGCGCTTGGGGGATAAGCGAGTTTTACTAGGCAAGTGGGGACGTTTAATTTTGTCCGCCCATATAAAGGGATAAGGATTCACCTTTCTATCCACGCCTTCTTCCTCCTCTGCTCATCCGCTCCCGCATACTCGAGCTCTAGCGCCCAAGTCCTCACTTCCATCTCAACCTTCTCCAACCATGTCCGGAGCGGGAGGCAAGTGGATGGTCTCCTCCGCCACGGAGGGAGACATCAAGAAACTGAGGAGAGCCGGATACCTGCACGACGACATCGCGCACCGGCTCCCAGATGAGGGACAGCTCATCCCCACCCCCGAGCCCCATGAGAGGTTGGTATTCCTCACCCATTTCCTCCACGGACTAGGATTCCCTTTCCATCCCTTCGTCCGGCAGCTCATGTTTTATTACGGCCTGGATTTCCATGATCTAGCCCCAAACTTCATCCACAACATCTCGGCGTTTATTGTCGTGTGTGAGGCCTTCCTCCGCATCAAGCCCCACTTCGGTTTATGGCTGAAGACCTTCAATGTCAAGTCGAAGGTAGTGAGCGGCCGCCAGGCGGAGTGCGGAGGTGCCATGGAGGGCAAGATGCCCAACATCACATGGCTCGAGGGCAACTTCGTCGACACCATAAAGGGGTGGCAACCGGGGTGGTTCTATATCACCGAGCCGCGCGACCCCGCATGGGTGGCGGCCCCCGAGTTCCGATCTGGCATCCCCATGCGGCTCACCTCCTGGAAAGAGAAGGGCCCGTCCTGGGGTAATTTAAAAGAGCTGACCGGACTCCTTCCATGTATTCAGAACATGGTGGATAAGAAGCTCAAGCTTGTCAACATAGTCCAGGTTATGCTCGATCACCGGATACTCCCATGCCAACAACGGGAGTTTACCTTATGGGAGTTCAATCCGGCGCAGCACCGAACTCTTAATAGGCTCTTCGACACGACTCATGAAGATGCCTAGAGGGTGTTGTTCAAGGGTGCCGCGGTCCCTCCCCCCATTACTGAGGATCGCGGATTCAGCGCGAAGCACCACGCCAGTGCGGTAAGTTGTTTTACCTCTTACATGATATTTGTTATATATATATATATTGGCTCTATGCGGGATCTAAACTCCCGTAATTCTGACAGGACTGGCAGAAGATGGCCGGACAGATCGACTGTCCGGCTCCCTTTCCCGAAGGCCCCGCAGATGCTCTTCTGACGAAGATGTTGACTCCGGCCCCTTATAAGGTGCCGGAGAAGACCAAGAAGGCCAAGGGAGCTCGATAGAGTTCCCGACGCCAGGTGTCGTCGGACTCACCGTCCGATGACTCTGCGGCGCACTCTTCCCCCGAAGACGAGGAAGAGGAAGAAGAGGATCCCCCACCGACTGGGGGAGACAAGAAAAGGAAGGCCGCCCCAACTAGGGAGGCCGGAGGGTCCAAGAAGGGAAGGACGCTCCTTCCGGACAGCTCCACCGCCGCCGACGAAAGTGAAGACGAGTGGTTGCCCAGGGGCAAGCCCCAGGGGAGATCGTAAGTGTTCGGATACCAAAGTAACCCATAGGATTCCTTTGTCGCATTGCTTTCCCTAATGCCGAACTCAATTGTACAGGCCACCCCGAGCCAATATCGAGGTATCCTCAGACGGTTCCCTGGGCTCGTCAGACATGGATAGCGATCCAGTCCCGACCGCCACCTCCCCTCATCCGGCCGACGACGCCAAGGTGCTGTCTCAAGAGCCACCGGATCGAGGGGGGACAGTCCCGAAGGCACCTCAAGGCGACCTTCCGGACTCCGGGAGCCGAGGGGACGGGGTCCCCGAGAGCTCCGAGTTCGGCCCTCAGCCGAACACCGCATCGGACCCTCCAACGGATCCGAGCTCGGGCAGGCGGTCCCCT
Organism: Triticum dicoccoides; assembly: GCF_002162155.2. Lineage (NCBI taxonomy): Eukaryota > Viridiplantae > Streptophyta > Magnoliopsida > Poales > Poaceae > Triticum > Triticum dicoccoides. Next base: position 773,886,782 of record NC_041382.1, read on the forward strand.
TCTAAGGAGGGTGAGATGCCTGTGCCGGTGACCTCTGTCCACCCAAAGGTGTCGGACACTATGTTGGAAGCGCTTCGTAGCGCTTCCATCGAGGAGGAGCACCGCACTATCATGAGTGCGGTGATCCAGAAGGTTCAGTCCGCCAAGAGCGGATTGACTGAAGCCTATACTAGCCTTCTAACAGGCTTCGAGGTAAGTGTTTTAAAATGTAGTAGAAGTGTTACCGCATAGACAGTAGCCCCTGATGCTTTGTTCGGTGTTCAAAAAGAAAAGCCGAACAAAGGATCAAATAATATCGCAGGAGTCTAATATAAGTATGTCAATATGCGTATCCAGGCTTCGCTGCTGGCGTCCGCCGCACTGACTGCGGAGGTCGCTGTACTGAAGGAGGCCCTCAAGGGGTCCCAGAAGGAGCTCGGCCTTGCTAAGAGGCAGCTCGAGGAGAACAAGGGTAAGTGATACTCCTTCTATAGATGAGAAAAGGACGCGATTGCTAAATGACAGGATCATTGTATGTTTGCTAGGCGCCACGACCGAGGTGGCGACCCTGAAGCAAGCGTTGTCCCAGGTCGAAGAAAAGGCGGCCCAGGAGTGCACCGAGCGAGAGAGGCACGCGGCTCGGGTGGGCGAGGTGCAGCAAGAGCTCCAAGCTCTCGTGACGAAGCACGAGGCGTTGGTGCTTGACTTGAAGACGAGAGAGTCTGAGCTTTCCGCGGCCCGTGAGAGTGCGAAGAGTGCCAAGGCCGAGGCCGAGGCCCAGAAGTGCCTTCCGGAGATTGACGCGATGAAGAAGATAGTGGCGGGTAAGGCTTTCTATATGCAAAGCAAGCATGCAACGGTGAATTACCGATTACTTACCCGAATCCGGAGCTCTTCAGGAGCATTCGCAGATTTTCCCCGTAGTGTGTCCGATGCCGCACTATTCTACTAGGCCGAGGACGGAAGCTCGGCAGAGAAGCTGTTCTAGTCTCAGTATGCTGAGGCCGAACATCCGGTGCCAATGAGCGACCACCTGAAGCAGATGGCCGAGCTACATAAGGCGACCAATCAGGCCATGAAGGGCTTCATAGTCCGGTCATGGCCTGGCGACGCCCTTCTGAACAGCTTCTTCGGCCTGGTGATGCGGCTTGTGGATGCCTGCCCACGGCCGGAGGTCGTCAAGCGATCTGTCGGGTGGTAGGTGCGACATATGCCAACGGGTGGCTTATCATTGTGGGAGCCAGTAAGACGTCGCCGGTCCCTGGAAACAGGATGAGGCGAAGACATGCACGCCGGCGAATCTTACCCAGTTCGGGGCTCTCCGTGGAGATAACACCCCTACTGCTGCTCTGCGGGGTCTCCGCATGATCACTAGATGAACAAGTAGCTACACAATGCTTCTTGAGCTGTTCGGTGAGGGAGGCAGAAGGGCACGGCTCGCTCTCTTCTCCTCCCTATGTGGTGTCTAAGACTAGCAAGGATCAACCCTTTGCATGGGTGTCCCGAGGGGTTTATATAGGCCTACCCCCCGGGGGTACAATGGTAATTCGGCTGAGCGTGGGGCCCAGCCGTCTGTGTCTACACTCGCTGGCTTCTGCCCCGACTGCTGGGGCCCGCCGGCTGGTGGGTCCCGCCGGCTGCCGGCTCCTTGGTCGACAGGCAGGCCCCACTGTCAAGGGCTTTGTCAGGGGCTGGTTACTGTTGCTCAATCTTGGTGACGAGGGCTTCGCCGAGGTGGGCGTGGCTACAGTGCCGCCGTCCGGCGGGTGATTGCTGTAGCCTCACCGTGTCTTGTCTCCTTAATGGGGCGTCTCCTTCGAGGTAGGTGGCAAGCCGGCTGTGGGGAGCCGGCTCTATATTGGGCCGACTGGGGGAAGCCTGGCCGTCTTCGGGTGTCTCTCTGCCCGAAGGGGCCCACCGCCCGTGGGCCATGCTGGCCGCCCGTCATGGATGACATCAGGGTCAACGTGGCAACAGTGCCATGCCGGACGGGTCATGGCCACCTGTACGGCGCACTGTGCCAGGCGTGCTCTGGGATTTGGGGGTGGCAGGCTTTACTGTAGCCACGCCCCGTCTCATCGCTGTTATGTGGATGCGGACTTTGAGGGTACGATCTTGACCGCTTTATGGGAGCCGGCTTCTTGGGGTCGGCCTTCTCGCGGCCGGCTTCTCAGAGCCGGCCCTCCTGTAGCTTTCTTCATGACGGCTGAAGTCGGGCCGCCTTCCGATAGCCGACCTGGGAGACAGCCGTCAAGGGGAAGGCGGCCCCGTGTCTTGGATTCTTGAGGGCCCAATCGTCTCGTAATTTTTTTAGAAGGGCCAGGGGGAGCCGGCTAGGCTACCCATGGTTATTTACTCTGACAGTAGTCCCCGAAGCTGATCGAGCTTCGAGGCTGACAAAGGGACGAGAAGCTAGGTCAGCTTCCTATCCCGAGGGGCCGGCTTTGCTTGTGCGTGCCGTCTTCGGAAAGCTCCGTTTCTCGTAGGCGGGAACGCGGGCCACGTGGCAAGGAAATCCTGCCAACGCACGCGCGCGACGGGACGCCGTCGCAGGCCCGGGCCCGCCACTCATAGGCCTCGGCCCGAGCGCGGATCTTCTGCGGCCCACATGGACCGCTCGCCTTCCCGCGGCGGTTTTATTATGCCATCAGGGCATAATAATCACGGGACGTGGGGGAGTGGGCGCAGTTGATCCCCACATTCCCCCACGCCGCGCCTCCTCGGCTCCGCCACGCGGGTCTATAAGTAGGAGGAGGAGGGGGAGCGGCAGAGGCTCGCACGCTCTCCCTCACTCCGCCCCTTCTCGCCCTCCTTCTTGTTCTCTTCGCCGCAGCAACCCTTTGTCGCGCCGTTCCGCCGTCGCCTCGTCTTGCTCCCCGCCGCATCGCTCCCATGGCGCTGTCGAGCTCCTGGGATGGCTCCAACATCCACGAGGACCACGTCGAGTTCCTCCGCCGAACGCGGTGCCTGCCGGGCGAGAACTTCGTGCGGGTTCGTCAAGCGCCGGCGAGGGAGATTTCGCCAGTACCGGAGGAGGGCGAGCGGGTGATCTTCCGCTCGCACTGCCTGCGCGGCTTCGGCCTCCCAGCGAGCGGATTCCTTCGAGCCTTCCTCGAATTCTACCACCTCCAGCCGCATCACCTCACGCCCAACGCGGTGATGCTGCTGTCGACTTTCGTCACCCTGTGCGAGGGCTTTCTTGGGGTTCTCCCCACGCTCGAGCTCTGGGGGGAATTCTTCCAAAGTAAGCTCGGCATCGTCGTCGCGGGCGTGCCCGCCCCCTGCGGAGCCTTCATTGCCATGAGGCGGGCGAGTGAGAACAATCCGTTCCCGTCCATTCCGCTGATCCAGTCGGTGAAGCTCTGGCAGAAGTCCTACTTTTACGTGAAGAACGTCGCCCAACAAGGCGACTACGTCAACCTGCTGGCTTACGTAGCCGGCCCGCCGGCTGGGAGGCAACCTTCATGGAGCTACCGGGCCAGGTCGTTGTCCCAGGCCGGGAACGCAGCCGTCTCCCGGCTTCGGGTGATGATCCAGTCGGAGGGCCTGACCGGTGCCGACTTGGTGGCCTCCTTCGTGGAGCGTCGGGTACTTCCGCTCCAAGGCCGGCCTCACATGATTTGCCAGACGAGCGGCCGCTTCGACCCGTGCCGGCTGAGCACCAGGGAGATGCCTCATGCAGAGGTGTCTTACATGGTGAACTACATCTCCAACTGCAAGCTCGCCGAGGATTGGCGATATGGCAAGGAGCCGTATTCCCGCGCCAACCCTCCGCCTGCCGTAAGTTTTTCCTTCTTTTCTTCCTTTTTGTAGCCAGCCTCATGATAGCCGACCCTTGATCAATTGGTTTGCCTTTAGCAGAACCCTCTTCTTCCGCCGACAGCCGGGGCCGCGGGGGTAGAGCGCCAACTCCTCCCCGACCGCACGGTGGATCACGCTGACGATCCGGACCTGGGAGCGGCCGCCATGGAAGACGCCATCATGGGGGAAGGCGACGAGGCTGGAGGAGCGGGACTCGGGGCCGGCTTCTAAGACTGGCCGGACGACGACGAGGTCAAAGCCGCCCCGCATCGCCAGCCGGCGCCTGATCATCAAGGCACGGGCTCGTCTGCCGTGCCGGCTGCCCATGGCGGCGCGCAGAAGCGCCGGGCCGCGTCGACCTTCTTCGGCAGCCGGCCGAAGAAATCCAAGACTTCCACGGTGGCGACCAAGCGGGATGAGGCGGCCGCGAAGGCGGCTCGCTTCCGCAAGGCGGTGAAACAACCGCAGGCGATCTCGGCATAAGTCGCCGAATGTCTTGCATATATTTTTTGTTGTCTTTTTCGACCGAAGCTCTTCTAAACCTTTCTTTGCTTACCGGACAAGGCGCCGCTTTCCCTTGAGCAAGGTCCTGGCGGCTCCGTAGTCAGGCCGACTAGAGGGTCCTCAAGCTCCCGTCGCGTGGATCCCCGCGCCGACCTTAGGGAGGCCAAGGAGCGGAACATGCGGGAGGCGCGGGAGGAGCGGGAGGCGGCGGAGCGAAGGACCGCCTAGGCGGCGAAGGAGCAGGCCGACGCGGCGGCCAAGGCCCGGGCGGAGGCGGCAGTCGCAGAGACGGAGGCGGAGGCCTCGCACAACCAGCGTCCGCTACTCGTCGTTCCCCTCCGCGCCGTGGCCCTCGACATTCCCGTGCCCCCGTCGGAGGTGGTCGACCAAGGCCCGCCGGTGATGGAGAGGAGGGAGGACCACGTGATTTTCGTGGAGGGGGCGCCGCAGACGGCGCCGACTGGAGCGGGCCAAAGCGGCCAATCGGCTACGGCGCCAGAGCAGCCGTCCGGGGGCGAGCCGGAGGCAGGGGCCGGCCTCGAGGTGCAGCCGGCATTGCGCCGGTGCGCAGGGGCTGGCGCCTCCGGGCCGGAACCGCACCGTGCAGCGGGCGCTAGCCAGACGGCGGAGGCCCTGGAGGCGGCCAGCGCCAGCACGTCCGAGTGGACTCCCAGCGGGGGGACGGGCGAGCTGAACGCGGCGGCCCAGGAGGTCCGGAACCGGCTTCAAGCTCAGGCCGCCTCGCTATAGCGATACACCCAAGAGTTCCTCGCGACGCGAGCCGTCATCCGGGTGAGTCTTCTGGCCTTGGTTATTTTGCTCTTTTGACTTCTTCCGTGGGGGCGCGTCAGCGCAACCACTGGGTGTAGTCCCCAAGTTCCGAGTCGGCTGTTGCGTAGGCGGCTTGGAACTTACTAGGTTCTAACAACTTAACTTATCCTCGCCTCCTGTATAATCTTCCAGGAGTATCATAACCTCCGCGCAGCCGCCTTCAACTCCTAGGCTCAGGAGCTGGGCCGGAGAACCGAGGACCTGACCAGCAGCCGGAGTGCATGTTTGTCTCGTTCATCTCCCGTGGGGGCGCGTCAGCGCACCCACTGGGTGTAGTCCCCGAGATTCGGGCCGACTGCTGAGCAGCCGGGTCGGATCTTCCTTGACGACTTCCTCCTTATTAATTTTGCCTTTGTCTTCATGCTTGCAGGAGCCAATGCCGACTTGAGGGGGCAGCTCAGCGGGGCCCAGGCCGCCCTTCGCGCCAAGGAAGCTAAGTAAAACGCCTTGGTCCTGGAGCGTGACCGCCTGGCCAAGAAGTTGTCCGACTAGGAGGAGAGCCACAAGGCGGCCCTGAAGAAGGCGCAGGACAGCGAGGACGCCCTGAAGGCCGAGTTCGAGACCGAAGCGGCAGGCTGGGCTGAAGCGAAGCAGGCGCTGAGCGAGGGCTTCAGTCGTATCGAGGATCTGATCGACGGTAAGCCGCCTTCTTCACTCCTGCTTGCCCCTTGATCCCTGATTTGTGTTCTGACTTGTGCTGCTTTTTGTTCTCTGTGCAGACTACTTTCCCGGCTACTCTGTCTTCGCCACCCAATCCATCGAGGCCCATCGCGAGGCGCGCCGGCAGGCGGGGGCTGAAATCACGCCGAACGCGAGCCGGATGCTTGAGGAGCAGCTCTTGGCGGTCCAAGCCCGGCTACAGCCGGCTCACCGTATGCTCCGCCGCCTCCAGCGTGCCGGGGCGCAGGTGTTGGCCGCCCTCTGGCCAAGCGAGACGATTCCCCACACCCCGAGTCGGACTGCCGACTTGCTGGAGGTTGTGGTTGGCTGCTTCGAGGCCTGGAAGGCATCGGTAGCCCGGCTTGGAGCTGGGCGGGCGCTGGAGTTCGCCCGAGCCTGGTATCCGGAGCTGAACCTGGACCACCTGCGCACCTGGCGGTTGGAGGCCGACGAAGAGATGGAGGAGGTGCGGACGGCTATCGCTCAGCACGCTTCGACGATCGCCAAGTGCACTGACATCAGCATCTTCACTCGTGAAATTAATGATGATGGCGTTGCCCAGCCGAAGGAGTGGTTTGGGCTGGACCCGGCAGCGGGTGAAGACTCGGCAGAGGAGATCGCCTCCAGCGATGAACGCGAAGACGACGGAGGAGAGGAAGGCGAAGACGTTGAGCCGACCGGTGAAGCGGCCAGCCAGCCTCAGCCTGATCGTGCCTCCGGCAACAAGGCGCGTACTAGCGCGCCCTCTGCGGGAGGCGGTGATCATGCCGAGGTTCGCCAGCCGGCCACTCCTCCAGCCGGCACTGCCGTCTCCACCGACCTGCCCGACTCGCTAGTCGCTCCCTTGGCCTAATCTGCCGTCCTTGTTTTTTCCTGCTTGTTGCCTTTTGAACAATTTTATTAAACTTGCGTAGTTCCACCCACTGGGGGTGTATTCGAACTATGTTGAATGCTGGCCTTTTGGAGGTCTTTTATGTAAATATTATTGTGTGTTTGGTTTCCATTCGTGTATGCTTTTTATCCTTAGGCTGTTTCCTTTGCCGCCTTCCCCTTATGGGAAGGCAAGTACTCGAGCTTTCTTAGATTGAAGCGAGGTGAATGGAAGCCGGCCGGCCGGCTACTCTGGTAGTCGGTCGGTGGTGGGAGAAAAACCGACTTTTGTTATATTAGTCCGTTAGTCCCTAGACGTTTTTCATGTGGGCGTCCTTTCCTGCCTTTAACTCTTGCCAGCCGGACAGCCGGTTCTTCGATCTGCGACTTTTGGCAAGAGAAGGCTTATGAGCCGGCACACTACTTGTCTGACTGCGGGTAGGACTTCTAATATGACTCCACGCGGCCAGTCCCCGGGCCGACTAGTCGAACCCGGTGCCGGACGGAAAAAAGTGAATGTAATGCCGAGGTCATAAGCATGATACTTTTCATTCATAGCTAAAAGATGGCAGTCCCCGAGCTCTCCTCGGGGGGCCTATTGTCTCATTCTTAGTACAAAAGTTAGCGTGATACATACTGCATTTCAACTGTAAAACCTTCGGAGGAGGTTGGCGTTCCATGGTCGTTCCGACTCCTTGCCGGAGTCGTCTCTCTTTCGTGCCTTTGGCTTCTGCGCGTTGATCAGGTAGTAGGAGTCATTGCCTAAGGCTCTGCTGATGACGAAGGGGCCCTCCCAAGGGGCCGAGAGCTTGTGCTGGCCGGCTGTTCGCTGGATCAGCCGGAGCACAAGATCGCCCTCTTGGAAGGATCTTGGCTTGACCTTCCGGTTGTGGTAGCGGCGCAGGCCCTGCTGATAGATGGCGGACCAGCTGGGGGCTAACAGCCGGCCTTCTTCCAGCAGGTCGACGCCGTCTTCTCGTGCTTCCTTGGCCTCCGCTTCCGTGTACATGGTTACCCGAGGCGAGTCGAATTCGATGTCAGTTGGGATGACTGCCTCGGCACCATACACGAGGAAGAAAGGAGTGAAGCCGGTTGACTTGTTTGGTGTAGTGCGCAGACTCCAGAGGACGGCCGGCAGCTCATCGAGCCAACAGCCGGCTGAACGTTCCAGTGGTACGATCAGTCGGGGCTTGATGCCGGAAAGGATGAGGCCGTTGGCTCGCTTTACCTGGCCGTTTCACTGCGGGTGGGCAACGGACGCTAAGTCCAACCGGATGCCTTGCGTCGCGCAGAAACGTGCCAAGGCTCCCTTGGTGAAATTCGTGCCATTGTCGGTGATGATGCTATGTGGCACACCGTACCGAGTTGTTATATCTGCGATAAATGTCACGGCAGTCAGCCCATTCAGCTTCTTGATCGGCTTTGCCTCAATTCATTTGGTGAATTTGTCCACGGCGACAAGCATATGTGTCATGCCGTCGCGCGCTGTCTTGAATGGGCCCACCATGTCCAGTCCCCAAACGGCGAAGGGCCAAGTGAGGGGAATGGTCTTGAGTGCTGAAGCCGGCATGTGTTGCTTGGAGCTGAAGAGTTGGCATCCTTTGCAATGTTTAACTAACCCCTTGGCGTCATCCAAAGCAGTCGGCCAAAAGAAACCATGGCGGAAGGCTTTGGCGAAGAGTGATCTTGAGGTCGCATGGTGGCTGCATTCTCCTTGGTGGTTGTCTTTGAGGATTGCAATGCCCTTCTCTTGCTCGACGCATCGCTGGAGGACTCCAGTGACACTGCGCTTGACGAGTTCTCTGTTGATGATTGTGTATGCTTCGGCTCGGCGTTGGACTTGTCTTGCCTCTATTTCGTCAGCCGGCAGGTCTTGGTTTTATTAGGAAGTTGAGGATGGATTGAGCCTATGACGGAGCTGCGACTTCTTCTATTGCCAATACGGCTACTGCGACCAGGGCGGGCGGGCTGGGTGGTGAAATGCTGGAGTCGGCCGCCGCCTGTTGTGTTGGTGCAGTATCCGGGCCGACTACCGCAGTCCCCGAGCCGGGTGTGGCAGTCCCCGGGTCGGGCGTAACTACGGAAGTCCTCGAGCTGCCTGCTGATGTCCCCTGGCCGACTATCGAAGTCCCCGGGTCACCTGCTTGGTTCTTCGAGCCGGTCGCGTCGGGGTCAGGCGGCACGAAGATGGAATCGGACTCTGGAGACGGCTTGATAGACGGCTTGAGGAGGCGTTGTAGAGAGACACCGGTTGGTATTGCTTGCCGAGTGGAGTCTATTCGAGCCAGGGCATCAGCTGGCTCGTTGTCGGCTCGTGGTACATGGAGGAACTCGCATCCTTTGAAATACCCACTGATCTGCCGAACGAGGAAGCGGTAGCTTGCCATATTTGCGTCCTTGGCATCCCAGTCGCCGGATGATTGCTGTACCACCAAGTCTGAGTCGCCATAACATAGGATCCGGCGAATGCCGAGTTCTTTGGCAAGCCGGAGCCCGTGTATGAGCGCCTTGTACTCGGCCACGTTGTTGGAGGCGGCAAAGTGAATTTGAAGGGTGTATCTGAGCTCGTCGCCTTTGGGAGAGGTGAGGATGATGCCGGCTCCCAAGCCGGTGCGCATCTTGGACCCATCAAAGTGCATGCACCAATGAGTGGAGTCGGGAGCTGGCGGTAGGTACTGGGTCTCGGCCCAGTCGACGAGGAAGTCGGCCAATGCTTGGGACTTGATGGCGGTGCGAGGCTGGTAGAAGATCATGTAGGGGGGCAGCTCGATGGCCCATTTTGCCACCCGGCCGGATGCATCCCGACTGCCTATGATCTCGGCCAGCGGGGTGGTGCATACGACCGTGATGGGATGCTCTTGGAAGTAGGGCTTCAGCTTCTTGGCGGCGAAGTACACGCCGTAGCACATCTTCTGGTAGTGCGGGTAGTTCTGCTTCAAGGTAGACAGCACCTCGCTCAAATAGTACACCGGCCTCTGGACCGGCTGGGCTCATCCCTCTTCTGGGCGTTGGACTACGATGACGGTGCTGACCACCCGGCTGGTTGTGGCAATGTAGAGGAGCATGGGCTCTTTCTCAGTCGGCGCCGCCAGGACAGGCGGTGTGGCCAGCATCTTCTTCAGCTCGTGAAAAGCTTGGTCGGCTTGGTCATTTCACTCAAAGTGGTTGGTCTTCTTCATGAGGCGGTAGAGGGGAAGAGCTTTCTCTCCGAGCCGGCTGATGAAGCGGTTCAGGGAGGCCAAGCATCCGGTAAACTTCTGGACGTCTCAAAGTTTGGTGGGAGTCGCCATTCTCTCGATGGCCTTGATCTTTAGTGGGTTGCATTCGATGCCGCGTTCGGAGACTAGGAAGCCTAGGAGCTGGCCGGCTGGCACTCCAAACATGCATTTCTTGGGGTTGAGCTTGATTTGGAACCGGCGTAGGTTCTCAAATGTTTCCTTGAGGTCTTCCAGCAAGGTGCCTCACTTCTCCGTCTTCACCACAATGTCGTCTACGTAGACGTGGGCATTTCTGCCGAGCTGCTTGAGGAGGCACTTCTGCATGCAACGCTGAAAAGTGGCACCGGCATTTCTCAAGCCGAATGTCATAGTCAGGTAGCAGAAGGCTCCGAATGGCGTGATGAAGGCGGTCTTCAGGCGGTCTGCCGGATCTAACTCTATCTGGTGGTATCCTGAGTAAGCATCCAAGAAACTCAACAGCTCGCATCCGGCCATGGAGTCTATCACTTGGTCAATCCTTGGCAGGGCAAAGGGATCTTTGGGGCAGGCCTTGTTGAGGCTCGTGTAGTCTATGCACATGCGCCATTTGTTGTTCTTCTTTAGCACGAGGACCGGGTTGGCGAGCCACTCTGGAAAGAAAACTTCCATAATGAAGCCGGCTGCCAAAAGTCGGGCTATCTCCTCTCCTACAATCCTTCTCTTTTCCTCCGACAGTCGGCGGAGGGGTTGTTTGACTGGTTTTGCGTCTTCTCGGACGTGTAGTTTGTGCTCGGCGAATTCCTTCGGAACACCCGGCATGTCCTTGGGGGACCATGCAAAGATGTCCCGATTCTCACGGAGGAAATTGGCGAGCTCGCCTTCCTATTTGCTATTTAGGTTTGCCCCAATGACGGCAAACCTCTCTGGGTGCTCAGGGTCAAGAGGTATCTTCTTCGTCTCCTTGGCCGGCTGGAAAGATCCTTGAGCATCATGCTCCTCGGGATCGGGGGACAAGGCCGACTGTTTGCCGGCCATGGCCACGACTCGATCCAACATCTTCTTTTCTTCCGCAATCACAAGGGACTCGGCCAGCCGGCTGCTGGCTGCTGCGCACACGGAGGACTTCTTGTAATCGCCGGCTATGGTGATGACGCCCTTGGTGCTCGGCATCTTCATCTTGAGGTATGCATAGTGGGGAACTGCCATGAACCTGGCCAAGGCAGGTCGGCCAAGCAATGCATGGTAGGGGCTCTCCAGGTCCACCACTTCAAACCAGATCGCTTCCCGGCGGAAATGCTCCTTGTCCCCAAAAAGTACATCAATCTTGATCTTGCCAATGGGGGCGCAGGACAGGCCGGGTACGATGCCATGGAACACAGTCCGAGTAGGCATGAGTTGCTTTGTCTTGACATTCAGCTTCTCCAGGGTGTCACGGTACATGATGTTGATGCTGCTCCCGCCGTCTATCAGCACGCGGGAGAAACGGGTGGCGCGTCTATCCGTTGCAGGGGGGCATCCAAAACCAACGCATAAGAGCCGGGAGACGGCATCACCTCTCGGTGGTTGGCCCGGCTCCAGCTGATAGGTTTTTCTGACCAGTGCATGTGCCCGGCGGGGTTGGCAGCGACCATGCTGACTTCTTGGTGCTCTCGGCGTTTGCTGCGCCGGTCTTCGGGCTGGCTTGTAAAGATGACATAGGCGGCATGCTCGTCGGGGAACTCATCATGCATGGCTCCGACTGTGGGCCGAGCGGCCAGCGGCTACGGAGCCGGAGGCGGTGGACCGGCAGGCGGAGGCGGCGCAAGCCCTTCGCCTTTGGAGATTCGGGTGAGCCAGTGGCACTTCCGGGTCATGTGGTTGGACGGCTTCGCGCCGCTGTGGAACTTGCACGGGGTGTCGAGAGTCTGCTCGTAGGAGAAGGTCGGCTGCCAAGCCGGCTTGCAACCCCTCTGCTTCTTGGGTGCGGGCTGCCCTTCGGGCTGCTCGTCTTCGACTGTAGCCACGTGCCGACTGGTGGAGGGCGGCACGGGGCCCTTGTGCTTGTGGTTGTTCTGGTGTGGGCGTCGGCTGGAGTCCCCAGCCGGCGTCTTAGGCGCCGGGTTGAGTACCTTCCCGGACATGTCTACCCAGAGTTCGGTCTTCATTGAGGAGTCGGCGGTGCTGTACTTGTCCGCTATGACCAGAAGCTCGTCGAGGGTAGTCGGCTCGTCACAGAGGAGCTTGTGCTTGAGGAGGGTGCCTTCTCGGCACCCGGCAGTGAAGTATTCTATGGCTTGCACCTCGTGAACCCCTTCGCAAGAGTTGCGTAGCTCAGCCCAACGCGTGAGGTAGTCGCGAGTGGACTCGACGGGGCCTTGTACGCACAAGGAGAGCTGTCTGGGCTTGGGAGCCCGCTTGTAGGTGCTGGTGAAGTTGCGGACGAAGGCTTCTGTGAAATCTAGCCAGCTATTGATGCTGTATGGCTTGAGGCTATTGAGCCAGGTCCGCGCCGTGCCCAGCAGCATGAGGGGCACGTACTTCATGGCAACGCGCCTGTTGCCGTTGGCTATGCTAACCGCCGTGGAATAGTCGATCAACCAATCTTCCGGCTTCACGGAGCCGTTGTACTTGGGCGTGTCTCTTGGGAGCGAGAACCCTTTGGGGAAAGGCTCGTCGCGGATGCGGGGGCCGAAGCAAGGCGGGCCGACATCGTCTTCTTCTTCCAGCGCCAGGGATCGCGCCAGGCGGTCGATCCGATGGCGGGCGTCGTTTTCGCCGACTCCTTCGTGGCGACCTAGCCGGCCGCTGAGAGTCGGATGCACAACAGGCGGTGGGGTGGGATATCTCTCTCCACGGGGCCGAGGCGGAGGCGGGTTGCCCCGCCACTCCACGGCCCGGGGGTGGCCTTCTGCATCTCGCTCGATGGAGACTCGGGTTCGGCTTCGCCGCGCGCGGGTTTTGCCCGTAGTCGGCGTCCGGGACGTCGCGCCGTGATCTCGGCGCGGGGGAGGGCTTTCCGCGCGGGCGTCGGCTTCGTGCCGTTGCGCGGCTGCATCGATTAGCTGTTGGATGCGTCGGGTCATGTGGGGGAGTTCTTCGGCCCCCAGTCCATCTAGCTCGTCTACGGCCGCCTGGGCGGCGCACAGGTTCTCGAGTGGAGTGGCGTAGACTGGGCGGTCGACTCCTAGCGTATCGGCAACGACAGCGCCGCGCTGTCTGACAACGCCGGCCCGGCTGGGCCCGCCTGGGGGCGGCGTGCCAAAGGCGGCGCGGTCGGCCTCGCGTCGGTGGGCCTCAACAAGGCATCTCATGGAAACCAACTTCCGGCCCTCCGCGAGGAGGGCGAGGCGGCGAGCCTCCAGTGCTTCAGCTTCGGCATCGGCCGGAAGGGGGATGGACAAGTCGTGGACCGCCGCGTGCGGGGCGTCGTGGGCGCTCTTGTCAGAAGCGCCGCCGTGGCCGATGACCATCACCTCGGTGGTGACAGCGTCGCAGCCATCAGCCCGGGGAAGCGGGTCGTTGTAGATCGTAACGTCGGTGGGGAAAGTGTCGAGTGAGGCCGTGTCGGAGTCGACAGGCATTGGTCGATGGAGCCAACCGACTCCAAGTCCACAGCAGGCTCGTCGGAGACATGGAGCTGGCCGAGGAGGTTGACGAGGTGGTCGGTGCCCGCGTCGGAGGCGAGCTCGTCGAAGATTAGGGTCTTGTCAAGGAGATCGGCGAGGCCGCTCGCCGCACAGACGTTGGTGACGCCTTGCAGCGCGTCGTGGCAAGCGCCATCGGGCGTGCTGGGATGGCTACGCTCGCGGGGGAGGAAGAGGGTTCCCGTCCAGAACAGGTCTCCGGACGATGGTGCACCTGGCCCCACGGTGGGCGCCAAATGTCGGGTGGTAGGTGCGACATATGCCAACGGGTGGCTCATCATTGTGGGAGCCAGTAAGACGTTGCCGGTGCCTGGAAACGGGATGAGGCGAAGACATGCACGCCGGCAAATCTTACCCAGCTTCGGGGCTCTCCGTGGAGATAACACCCCTACTGCTGCTCTGCGGGGTCTCCGCATGATCAGTAGATGAACAAGTAGCTACACGATGCTCCTTGAGCTGTTCGGTGAGAGGAGGAAGAAGGGCACGGCTCGCTCTCTTCTCCTCCCTATGTGGTGTCTAAGACTAGCAGGGATCAACCCTTTGCATGGGTGTCCCGAGGGGTTTATATAGGCCTACCACCCGGGGGTACAATGGTAATCCGGCTAGGCGTGGGGCCCAGCCGTCTGTGTCTACACTCGCCGGCTTCTGCGCCGACTGCTGGGGCCCGCCGGCTGGTGGGTCCCGCCGGCTGCCGGCTCCTTGGTCGACAGGCAGGCCCCACTATCAAGGGCTTTGTCGGGGGCTGGTTACTGTTGCTCAATCTTGGTGACGAGGGCTTTGCCGAGGTGGGCGTGGCTACAGTGCCGCCGTCCGGCGGGTGATTGCTGTAGCCTCACCGTGTCTTGTCTCCTTAATGGGGCGTCTCCTTCGAGGTAGGTCGCAAGCCGGCTGTGGGGAGCCGGCTCTATATTGGGCCGACTGGGGGAAGCCTGGCCGTCTTCGGGTGTCTCTCTGCCCGAAGGGGCCCACCGCCCGTGGGCCACTCTGGCAGCCCGTCGTGGATGACATCAGGGTCAACGTGGCAACAGTGCCACGCCGGACGGGTCATGGCCACCCGTACGGCGCACTATGCCAGGAGTGCTCCGGGATTCGGGTGTGGCAGGATTTACTGTAGCCACGCCCCGTCTCATCGCCGTTATGTGGATGCGGACTTCGAGGGTACGATCTTGACTGCTTTATGGGAGCCGGCTTCTTGGAGTCGGCCTTCTCGCAGCCGGCTTCTCGGAGCCGGCCCTCCTGCGGCTTTCTTCATGAGGGCTGAAGTCGGGCCGCCTTCTGATAGCCGGCCTGGGAGACAGCCGGCAAGGGGAAGGCGGCCCCGTGTCTTGGATTCTTGAGGGCCGAATCGGCTCGTAATTTTTTCAGAAGGGCCAGGGGGAGCCGGCTAGGGTACCCATGGTTATTTACTCCGACACGATCCGTCTGCATTGAAGGTGCACGCCGGGCCTTCGCCCGTGTGAAAACGCAGTGGGAGCTAGACGCCGTGAAGCTTATCAAGGAGGGGCCACCGGAGGGCAAGGAGCACCGCCACCCCGAGATGTACTACGAGGGTGTTCCGCCGGGCGCCCGTCCTATCGCGGATGAGTGTTCACAAAATGTAATATTTGAATGAGACTTGCTCGTTTTTTATCCTGTGTAATGAAAACTTGTTTCATATTGGCAATGCAACGCTTGTGTGAATTTAAAATATTACCTTCTGTTTGGCTGTTTATCCTCGGCTTCTGCCCCATGCCACGAGTGCCGGGGTGTTCGGGATAAACCTGAGCACTCTTGTTCCCATGTTTGGGTCCTTCGAGGGAGGTGCTCAGCACAACGAATAAGGCAACCGGACTAATAATGCTTTATCACTCTCACTTAGCCATAGAATTCTATAATTTTAAATTTCGGTGAAGCCCCTGGTATTCGGAAGGCCGAATTCGGGGCGCGATACACGCCTGTAGGCCGGACGGAGCTGGCCCTTCGCCCTAAGCGGCATAAGTCTTTAGGGACTCGAAAAACCTCGCCGAACAGCGACCAGTCTCTCGCCTTATCATGACAGACAATTTTAGCTTTCTCTACTGAGGTGCTCGGCCCGGCAGAACCGGGGCACAATCACAGTAGTTCTCCTAGCGCTACCTTAGCCGATAGAGCGGAACGTAAGGTACCAAAACATAGGAGCCGGGCAAACCCAACATTTGACCAAAGACATGATTCAGAGATGATGCATATAATGCGATAAGTTCGGGGTGCCGTACTTGTGAAAGTATTCAGACTTTTCACACCATATTGTGAGTACGTAAGCCCCTGGTGCATTGGCCCTACCAGAGTGTACGGTTGCTAGGCGTCATTAATGAACACATAGATATGTATACAAAAAATGCGATAATAGTCGTAATGTCATGCATTGTATATTAAAAAATTGCATTAAAGCAGAGTGATACAGATAGTGTAATAAGAAAAAGAGTAGGACTATGTCCCTTCCAAGGGCGAGCTGAGGAATTATATGAAATCTGTAATCCACCTGGGAATTCCGTAGTTGTCGGCCTCCTTGGTTGTTGTATCATGGGTTCGGCAATAGAGCTGCCGGACAGTGTTTCCAAAGATTGAAGTCCTGAAAGAAAAATAAAAATAACCAAACGGGAAGCCTCTGGTGCGGTTTAGGCCGCGTTTTGGGGCGTGCCGTAGTTGTGCCCCCCCTCCCCATCTGTGCCCATGGTATTTTTTAATGTGTAATTATGTACACATAGCACAAACAATGCCGATGGGCTGGGATTGGGGTGGCCGTCGTATTGCTACGCGAGCTCAGATCGTGCCAGGCGGTCTGTTTGCTGATTGCCCTAAGCACGCTTGAAGGTGTCCGGGCTTTGAAACGCCGAACTAGTAGATTGCCTTGAGAGGCTGCTTTGCGCTTCTGCTGCGAGGGCCGCGGTGTGCTCCTCTGTTCGAAGAGAGCGCTCTGTGTTTCCATTGACTATAATAACTCCGCGAGGTCCTGGCATCTTGAGCTTGAGGTATGCATAATGTGGTACCGCATTGAACCTAGCAAATGCGGTTCGTCCGAGCAGCGCGCGATAACCACTGTGGAACGGGACTATATTAACTCTTCGCTTTGGAAGTTATCCGGGGATCCGAAGACCACTTCCAGTGTAATTGAGCCTGTGCAGTGGGCCTCTATGCCTGGAATGACGCCTTTAAAGGTCGTCTTTGTGGGTTTGATCCTTGAGGGGTCTATACCCATTTTGCACACTGTGTCCTGATAAAGCAGGTTCAGGCTGCTGCCGCCGTCCATGAGGACTCGAGTGAGGTGAAATCCGTCGATGATTGGGTCTAGGACCTGTGCGGCGGATCCGCCGTGACGGATACTAGTGGGGTGGTCCTTGCGATCAAAGGTGATCGGACAGGAGGACCAAGGGTTGAACTTCGGGGCGACTGGCTCCAGCGAATATACGTCCCTGAGTGCACGCTTCTGCTCCCTCTTGGGGATGTGGGTTGCGTATATCATGTTCACCGTCCGCACTTGCGAGGGAAACCTCTTCTGTCCTCTGGTGCGCGGCTACCGGGGTTCTTCCTCGTCATCGCTATGCGGCCCCTTGTCCTTGTTTTCGGCGATTAACTTGCCGGCCTGCTTGAACGCCCAACAATCCCTGTTGGTGTGATTGGCTGGCTTGTCTGGGGTGCCGTGTATTTGACACGAGTGATCGAGTATACGGTCCAAGCTGGACGGACCCGGTGTACTTTGTTTGAATGGCTTTTTCCGCTGACCGGGTTTAGAGCCTTTGAATCCGGCATTGACTGCCGTATCCTTGGTACTTTTGCCGTTAATGCGGTGCTTATGCTTGTTGCGATCTGACCTATTATTGCCGTCCTTGGTATCTGAGGTACCATGGTTCTTTGATATGTTGTTACTGCGAGCCAACCAGCTGTCTTCTCCTGCACAAAAGCGGGTCATGAGCATTGTCGGTGTCAAAACCGGCGAATCTCGGGTAGTGGGTCCCGAACTATGCGTCTAGGCCGAATGGTAACAGGAGGCAGGGAACACGATGTTTTACCCACGTTCGGGCCCTCTTGATGGAGGTAAAACCCTACGTCCTGCTTGATTAATATTGATGATATGGGTAGTACAAGAGTTGATCTACCACGAGATCAAGGAGGCTAAACCCTAGAAGCTAGCCTATGGTATGATTGTTGTATATGCAGTTGATTGCGTATGGACTACAACCCTCCGGTTTATATAGACACCGGATAGGGTTAGGGTTACATAGAGTCGGTTACAATGGTAGGAGATCTTGAATATCCGCATCGCCAAGATTGCCTTCCATGCCAAGGAAAGTCCCATCCAGACACGGGACGAAGTCTTCAATCTTGTATCTTCATAGTCCAGGAGTCCGGCTGAAGGTATAGTCCGGCTACCCGAACACCCCCTAATCCAGGACTCCCTCAGTAGCCCCTGAACCATGCTTCAATGATGACGAGTCCGGCGCGCAAATTGTCTTCGGCATTGCAAGGCGGGTTCCTCCTCCAAGTCCTTCATAGAAGATTGTAAACACCAAGAGTAGTGTCCGGCTCTGCAAAATAAGCTTCCACATATTGTCATGGAGAGAATGGTATTAACACAAATCAAATCTGCTGACGTATTCCGCAGTGCGTCATCACACTACAGCCAAATCCTTTACTCGAATCGGTTTCACTTTTCCGTCTCAGCGTGTTTTGTGAGGCAGTTTCCTTGGTGCGTCTTGTCAAAGCAGAGATCGTGTGCCCCCCTTTTACGGGATTCTCATCAATACGGACGTGGGTAACCCAATCATGCCCGTTAGCATGTTTTCTTGATTAAAGGCGAGTCCCAAACGGTTACGGGGAGGGCTCCTGGTATTCAACCTCTTATAAAGAGACCAGGGCCTTACTCCTTTTCTCCAATCCCAAAACAAGTTCGCCTGTCGCCTCGAGTTCCAACACCCTAGGCTCCAGATTCCGGGTGCCTTAGACCTTCGACAATGTCCGGTTCCGACCTTCAAGGCCGATGGATGCCCTCCTCCATCACGGAGGAGGACGTGCTAAAGTTGAGAGAGGCTAAGTTCTTGACCGCCGAAATTCCGCACAGGTTGCCTGCTCAAAGGCAGGCTATCCCCAGTCCCCAGCCCGGTGAGAGCGTAGTGTTCGTGTCTCACTTCCTTCGGGGGCTAGGCTTCCCGATGGATCCCTTTGTGAGGGGACTGCTGTTTTATTACGGGCTGGAATTCCACGACTTAGCTCCGGAGTCCATCCTCCATATCTCCTCATTTATCGTTGTATGCGAAGCGTTCCTCCGTGTTACCCCTCACTTCGGATTATGGCTCAAGACTTTCAAAGTGGAGCCGAAGATGATCAAGGGACGGCACGCAGAGTGCGGAGGCGCTGTTATAAGCAAAAATGCTGATGCTCCATGGCCCGAGGGCTCTTTTCAAGAGGAGCTAGGCTTGTGGCAACGAGAGTGGTTTTATATCACCGCTCCCGGAGCGCAAAGTGGGTGGCGCTTCCTGCCTTTCGCTCGGGTCCCCCACCACGGCTAGCGTCATGGGTTAACAGAGGGTTAGATTGGGGTTTGCCCAAAGACGTGCCCTTGTTACAGGGCCGAATTAAGGATCTCTTGGAAGGAGACCTCAGCTTGGTCAAGGTGACGCGGGTCATGCTGATTCCCTGAATATTGCCCGGCAAACGTCGCCCCCTTCTCCTATGGGAGTTTAATCCAGAGGGACCGCGAGCTCTCCAAAACTTTATGGGCGCAACGCCCGCGGAGATGTATAGACTGTTCTTCGGATCACAAGAGATGTGTTCGGGTTTAACCGAGGATGCAGGCCTAAGCTGCAATCGCCCGGATACTCAAGTAAGCAACCTTGTGCCCGGACCTTCTATCCGTATAATTATCATAAACTTGCCCCTAAAAGAGCTGTCCTTTTAAACAGGAGTGGATAGCGAAGGCAAAGCTTATCAGGTGTCCAGCTCCCCTTCCTGAAACCACGCCGGATCCCGTGTTGGTCAGGATGCTGGAGATAATGCCTTTGGAGGGGGAGGACAAGGAAGCTATGGCCTCCTCGAAGAAGGCTGCTCCGAAGGGAGGAACCGACAATTCCTCTCCTAAGGGGAAGAAGAGAGCCGCCTCTGACGACCCGGAAACCATGGCCTCGAAACGGGGGAGAAAATCCTCGTCAGAGGGTCCGACGCCGGGGAGTTCCTCGGCCGTACTACGCCCTCAAGGGGATCAGCCCTCCAGCGAGCCGTAAGTGGAGAAAAGATTTTCCTTTTGAGGGATGAGGGAAATCCTTGATTTATATCTGAGAAGATTAACCAAACCTTTATCTTGTAGCTCAGACCTCAGCCCTTCTCAGCAGAGCTCGTCTTTGGGGGATCTCCTTCCGGAGATGATGGAGAGCGGGACGCCTCCCCCTGCCGTGCCGCCTAGCAAGGCGGGCGACCCTGAGGTGTCGTCGCGGAGGGTTTCTCCAAATCCGGCAGGGGCGGAAGGTGGCTATGCGGCCCCCCGAGGTTCTCCGCGTCCGGCCTTCGAAAGAGCTCATGGGACGAGCCCGGCACCGTCTGGTGCTCGGGCGGAGGAGCTAAAGATTCTGCTGGGGCGAGCTTCTATCTCAGAGGAGCACCGCGCATTGATGGGCACGGTGATTGAAAGGATTTCATCCGTAGAGAGCGGATTATATGAGGCCGTCAAAAGTTTACTGACGGGTTTCGAGGTACATTAGATAATGTATACTTTTGTCAGTTGCGCATGAATAAGATGCGCCCTGTGTAGATAGTAGCCCCTGAGACTCTGCGCGTCATCAAGAAATGACGGCACGCGGAGGATCATAATCCCAGGTCTAAGATGTCGCCTTTGAATGTAGGCGGCAGGGTGTCCGGAATCGTGCCGAACTGACGATTTTGCCGAACTAAAGAGGCAACTGGACGTGGCAGATGCCAACATCATGCTTGTCAATAAGCGGCTTGATGAGGCTCAAGGTATGTAATTCCTCGGGCGGCATCAGGTAAGAACAGTTTTATGCCTATGTCTTACGATGTGTGTGCTTGACGCAGATGGTGCGGCCACCGTGGAGAGTCTTAGGGCAGAACTTGCCCGAGCTAAAGAACAAGCCAGCGAAAGTGATGCGGCCACCAGGAAAGCCCTTGAAGAGCTGAGAGCCGAACAGGCTGCTCATTGCCGAAGCAAGGAAGAGATGGCCGAGATGGCCGGAAAGTTAAAAAGCGCTACAGACCATTGCAGACTTCTTGAAAAAGAAGACCAGGCGAAACAGACGGACTTAGAGAAGGCTGTTGCCAATGCCAAGGACGCGCGCTCTGCGATGAGAGCTGCGAAGGAGGAGCTGCGTCAGGCCGAACAGATTGCGGCTGGAAAGCCCTTTATGCTGCGAAGGAAATTTTGTGATCCGAAGTTTGCTCCGTTGGACCGGATGTGGAGTGTGGAGGATACCTATCTGGACTTGGCAGCGAGTGCTGCTGATGCAACCGAACACTTTCAAGATCAGAAAGATTGCAAAGTGGGAAAGCTTTTCTGGTCGCAGTTTCACAATCCAGAGCGCCCACTGGCAGTGGATGATCGTTTGGCTCAGTGGGCCGAACTGAATAGGTTGTCTGGACTCGCCATGAAGTACGTCATGAGTCAACTGTGGCCGGGCGAGATCGGAGCCGAAGAGTTATTTCAGCTTGGTGCAGCAATTCCTTGACGCGGTGCCGCGTATAAATGCAATGAAGAGGTCAGCATGCATAGAGGGCGCTAGGATGGCTCTTTCCCGTGTTAAGACATACTGGGCAGAGATGGAGACCACCGTTGTTGCGTCCCGAGATTCGGACGAAGGCCGAGTACCCTCCGAGCACTATTTTCAGGAAGTTCTTGAAGGCGCTCGTGTAATAGAGACGCAGTGCCCGAAAGATGCTATGTTATGATAGCATATGTAATTATAAAGTAATATTTTGATAAACTGTAGTGGCCTTTTTTATACTTGTGCCTCCAAGTATTGGGAACACCTCCTGTGCGGCCGTTTTAAGAGATATATATATATATATATATATATATATATATATATATATATATATATATATATATATATAATCGGAAAGATGGCAGTCATTGGCTTCAGCCCCCACGCACATAGTGCGGGGGTGCTCGCAGAAGACGCATTTTCACACTTAACCCAACGTCTTGGTCCTACAAAGGAGGTGATAACGCAGCGGGCCAGGCAACCGGACTATAATGCTTTAACACTTTCACTTAGCCATAGGAGTTTGACAGTGAGACTATTTATGTAGCCCCTTGGTGGCAACTGCGCTCGTCCGAGTTCGGGGCGCGTATGTGCCTGACCGGGAAGCGGCCCTTCGTTAAAGCGGAGGAATCCGATAGATTCCGATAGGTCATCGAGTGGCTGGCCAGTCTCACGCTACATCATGACAGTCAGTTTTTGGCTTTCTCTACTGAGGTGCTCGCCCGGCCGAACCGGGGCACAATCACGGTAGTTCTCCTGGTGCTACCTTAGCCGATAGAGCGGAACGTAAAGTAGCCAAACTGAGGAGCCGGGCAACCCAACATTTGACCAAAGACATGATTCGGAGCTGATGCATATAATGCCAAAACTTGCGACGCCGAACACTCCCTAAGGTGTTCGGTCTTTATGAGTGCGGGCGAAACAACACTCTTTATTAAAAAAGCCCCTAGTGTCCAGGTACGTGCAAAAATTCTGACCTGGCCACATGCCAAGACGCCAGCCTCCTCCTTGGTTATATCAGAAAGAAAAAACCAGGGGATGTGTAGCAACAAGAGACAGTAAAAAAGGTTTACGCAAGGTCTTAATCTAAAAAGAATCCTTTAGGACGGGTCCCTACTGCACGTCTGCGCCTGTGTCTCCGTTGTGCCGTATCCTGGACGGGCGCCGCACGATGTTCATCTGTAAAAGAGAGGAACTAAGTTGAAAACGGGTCGTGCCGAAAAAGTTTAAAATAAGCAAAGTATAAAGTAAAATATATAAGATTGAGTTTTATATTCTCTTATTGTATATGCGTGGAGCCCCTAGTGCGGGGGTATATGGCTTCTAGGCCTGCATCAATGATGATTTTGCACCGAACTCGTCTATCCGCGTTCGTGGTCTTGAATGACCTATTTCGAAGTTTTTTGGCCGGTGAGGCCATTTTGCTGTGGGGCTGTCAAAGCGGCCGCACAGTCCTCCGCTTGGGGAGGCGCACTTTAGTGCTTCCCCTTCAAAGAGATGATGCCTCGTGGACCGGGCATCTTAAGCATAAGAGATGCATAACGGTATTGCGTTAAAGCGAGCGAAAGCTTCGCGTCTCAGTAGTGCTTGATAGCGACTTGAGAACGGGACGATATGGAAGGTCAGCTTTTCGCGGCGGAGGTTATCGGCAGACCCGAATATGACTTCGAGCCGGAGGAAACCCATACAATGGGTGTCCGGACCAGGTATTACCCCTTGAAAGGAGGTTTTGCTGCGGCGGATTCTTGCTGGGTTTATCCCCATGTGCTAGATTGTATCCTGATACATCAGGTTTAGTCCACTGCCGCCGTCCATAAGGACATTTGAAAACTGGAGTCCGCCAATTATTGGATCGAGTATCAAGGCAGTCCAGCCTACATTCTTGATATTTCTAGAATAATCTAGCTGATCGAAGATGATCAGTTTTGACAACCAGTGGCAGGACCCTTTGGGGATGAGCTGTGTGGTGCGTACCTTTACGGGCGCCGCACGTTTTGTTATGTGAAGTGAGTTCACTGTTTTTACTTCTTGTGGGAAGTTCTTTTGTTTCCTGGTGCTCTGCTTTTGGGGTTCGTCCTCGTCTTCGCTTGGTGTGTCGAGCCCCTTGTGTTCGGCATTGAGTCTGCCGGATTGTTTGAAAACCCAATCGTCTCTGTGGGTATGGTTAGCAGGTTTCCTGGGAGTAGTGTGTATCTGACATATCCTGTCCAGGATTTTATTTAGGTTGGATGGATCGTCCCTGTTATCCTGGGGGGCGATTTTTCCAGATTTTGTCGTGAGCCTTTGAATACGGCATTGACTGCCATGCTCTTCGAACTTTTGTCCTTAGTCCAGTGACGGTCCTTGTTGCGTCGTGGTTTTCCATTTCCATCCCTAGTTTCGGATGTACTTGGGTCGTTGGGGCCGCACCTTGCCAACCAGCTGTCCTCCCCTGCATAAAAGTGGGTCATGAGGCTTGTTAGTGCGGCCATTGTTCTTGGCTTTTCTTGGCCGAGGTGTCTGGCGAGCCATTCGTCTCGAACGTTATGCCTGAAAGCTGCTAAGGCTTCAGCGTCCGGACAGTCGACTATCTGATTCTTTTTAGTGAGGAGTCTATTCCAGAACTGCCGAGCTGATTCTCCGGGTTGTTGAGTTATGTGACTAAGATCGTCTACATCCGGAGGGTGGACATAGGTCCCTTGAAAGTTTGCTCGGAAAGCATCCTCGAGCTCTTCCCAATTGTGTTTTCGGGAAGGCTTTTAAGCCAATGCCCGGCTGGCCCTTTAAGCTTAAGGGGTAAATATTTTATGGCGTGGAGATCATCTCCTCTAGCCATGTGTATGTGGAGGATATAATCCTCGATCCAAACTCCAGGGTCTGTTGTTCCATCATATGCCTCTATGTTTACGGGTTTGAATCCCTCTGGAAATTCATAGTCCAGGACCTCATCGGGGAAACATAGGGGGTGTGCGGCGCCCCTGTATTTGGGTGTGCCGGATTCTGATGATGGCTTCATAGCGTTGCCTATGAGAGCTTGCTTTCTTGGCCCATAAATGGACCTGACTGGGCCATGATGCGAATCCTTAAGTGGGTCGCATGCCGATTTAGGTGCGGCGCCGCTTGCCGCTTTATGGGGTCGTCTATCCGACCGTGTGGCTTTCTCATTTTTTGAATGCGAGGGCTCTAGGGCCTCTTCGTCGAATTCAGGCAGTAGCTTTCTTTTCGGATAGCTTTTAGTGCGGCGACTGTCGCCGTATTTATCTGCGGTATTGATTACTTTGCTCCATCTAATCCGGAGTGCATCTTCCGCTGTTTTTAGCTTCTGCTTCTGCTTTTTTAGGCTGCGTGCAGTTGCAACGAGCCTCTCGTGGAGATTCTTCTGCTCCATAAGTTTATCCGGCGTGAGGTCGTCCGGAATGCCGTTTTCGCAGGAGGAGGGATGTTCGGTTTCTCTATACGTGTTGCCCTGTTCGGACGGTTTCTCTAAGGCCTGCTCGTCGTCTACCGGCTCATCCTGCTCTATGGCTGGGTTTTTGTCGAGGTGGGGCTTGGGTCGGCGTTTACGCCGACGCTTTGATTGCTTTTTGGGGGGTCGATCTCCCGTCCCATCCCCTTTTTCCTCGTTGTCGCTTCCTTTAGGGGTATCCACCATGTACACATCGTGAGATGAGGTGGTTGTCCAATGCCCTATGGGCGTTGGTTCGTCGGTATCTCCTGCATCGTCATCCATGCTGACGATGTCTCCGGAGTCGAAGTTGAGCACGTCCTTTAAATTGTCGACAGTGGCTACCAAGTGGGTGGTGGGTGGGCTTTGAATTTCTTCATCGTCCGTATCCCATCCTCGCTGACCGTAGTTCGGCCAGGGCTCTCCTGATAAGGAGAGAGACTTGAGAGAGTTCAGGATATCGCCACAAGGCGAGTGTTGAAAGATGTCTGCGGCGGTGAACTCCATTATCGGCGCCCAATCGGATTCGATCGGCAGGGGCGCGGGGGGTTCGGAGTTCAGAAAGGAGTCCGGATCCTCAGAGTCACGGATCATGCAGAGTGCGGGGCTAGCGTTCGGCTCGATCGCCTTTGAGATTGAAGCCCCCAAGGTGACGTCCAACCGCTCATCCTCGATTGGCGCAATAGGCTCCGAGTTAGGGGTCAGAACCGATGCGTGTGCGGCCTCCAGGACACTGTCCGGAGGCAGAGCTAGATCATGCCCCTCGAGATAGTGCGGCGCGCTTGGCCGTGGCTCGAACCCGTCGAAGATCAAGTCTCCGCGGATGTCAGCCGTGTAGTTTAAGCTTCCAAACCTGACTTGACGGCCAGGGGCGTAGCTTTCGATCTGCTCCAGGTGGCCAAGTGAATTGGCCCGCAGAGCGAAGCTGCCGAAGACGAAGATCTGTCCGGGGAGAAAAGTCTCACCCTGGACCGTATCGTTGTTGATGATCAAAGGAGCCATCGGGCCTAAAGGCGACGACACAGAGGAACTCTCAATGAAAGCACCAATGTCGGTGTCAAAACCGGTGTAGTGGGTCCCGAACTGTGCGTCTAGGCCGGATGGTAAAAGGAGGCAGGGAACACGATGTTTTACCCACGTTCGGGCCCTCTTGATGGAGGTAAAACCCTACGTCCTGCTTGATTAATATTGATGATATGGGTAGTACAAGAGTTGATCTACCACGAGATCAAGGAGGCTAAACCCTAGAAGCTAGCCTATGGTATGATTGTTGTATATGGAGTTGATTGCCTACGGACTACAACCCTCCGGTTTATATAGACATCGGATAGGGTTAGGGTTACATAGAGTCGGTTACAATGGTAGGAGATCTTGAATATCCGCATCGCCAAGCTTGCCTTCCACACCAAGGAAAGTCCCATACGGACACGGGACGAAGTCTTCAATCTTGTATCTTCATAGTCCAGGAGTCCGGTTGAAGGTATAGTCCGGCTACCCGAACACCCCCTAATCCAGGACTCCCTCAAGCATCGTGAGGGCTGCCATAGATTTCGGCTTTTCCTGACCAAGGTGCCGGGCTAGCCACACGTCTCAGATGTTGTGCTTGAAAGCCGCTAAGGCCTCCACATCCGGACAGTCGACGATTTGGTTTTTCTTTGTAAGGAACCGAGTCCAGAATTGCCTGGCCGACTCTTCTGGCTACTGAATTATGTGGCTCAAGTCATTGGTGTCTGGTGGTCGCACATAAGTGCCCTGAAAGTTGTCGAGGAATGCGGCTTCCAGATCTTCCCAACAGCTAATGGAGTCCGCTGGCAAGCTATTAAGCCAATGTCGTGCTGGTCCTTTGAGTTTTAGTGGGAGGTACTTGATGGCATGTAAGTCATCACCGCGGGCCATGTGGATGTGGAGGAGGAAGTCCTCAATCCATACCGCGGGATCTGTTGTGCCGTCGTATGATTCAATGTTTATAGGTTTGAAACCTTTTGGGAATTGATGTTCCATTACTTCGTCTGTGAAGCATAAGGGGTGTGCGGCGCCTTTGTATTGGGCTATATCGCGACGCAGCTCGTATGGGTCCTGCCCGCTGTGTTCGGCCCGGCCGGATTTTCTTTTACTGTATCCGGCGTGACGTTTACCGTCTCGTAGGGTGGTGCGCCCCCATGATCCGTAGATCGATCTTGAGTGCTTTGATTTGTCCTCCAATATGTCTCGCATGTCTAGCGTATCTCCCCATGCCTTTTTATTTGGATGGTGTTGGGGTGGAGGCTGAGCTTTCGGCAGGAATGCCTCTCTATCGCGGCCACGAGGTGGCCGGTCAGCCATATCATACGCTTCTTCCTCCAGTCGGGGTAGTAACCTGCGCCTTGGGTAACTCTTGGAGGGACGCTCGAGTTTATATTCCTCGGCTGCGAGGACTTCAGTCCATTTGTCAGCTAGCAGATCTTGATCAGCTTGAAGCTGCTGCTGCTTTTTCTTCAAGCTATTTACCGTGGCCATAAGCCTGCGCTTGAAGCGCTCTTGTTTGACGGGATCCTCTGGTACGGCGAATTCATCGTCGCCGAGGCTTGCCTCGTCTTCGGAGGGGGGCATGTAATTGTCATCCTCCTCCACTCTACCAGCCGCTCTCTCAGGAGAGCTGGCACCTTCATCCTCCTGATCTAACTCTTGCTAGAGGAGGTTTCTTTTGTCTTCGGCGCTATCCGGAGTGTTATTATCTCCTGCGCCGGTATCACCACTTTTTCTTTGGCGGGACTTAGAGCGGCGCCGCTGACGTCGGCGCTTGGGTTACTTCTTGGAGGGGTCATCCTCCGCTATCTCGTCGCCGTTGCCTTCATTGGGTGTATCCACCATGTATATGTCATACGACGAGGTGGCTTTCCAGTGCCCTATAGGTGCTGGTTCATGTTCGTCTCCTACATCGTCGTCCATACCTTCGATGTCTTCGGAGTCGAAGTCGAGCATGTCGGTTAAATCATCGACAGTGGCTACAAAGTGGGTGGTGGGTGGGCGTCGAATTTCTTCGTCGTTCGCATCCCAGTCATGTTGGCCATAATCCTGCCAGGGCTCTCCTGACAAAGAGAGATACCTTAGTGAATTCAGAATGTCGCCAAAGGGCGAGTGCTGAAAGATATCCATGGCGGTGAATTCCATGATCGGCGCCCACTCGGATTCGATTGGCAGGGGCGCGGATGGTTCGGGGTCCGGAAGAGAGTCTGGCACCTTGGAGTCACAGGCTGCGCAGAGAATTATGCTAGTGTTTGGCTCGACTGCCGTCGAGACTACAGCCCCCTGAGGCGGTGTCTAGCCACCCATCCTCGATTGGCGCAGTTGGCTCCGAGCTAAGGGTCGGAGCTGGTGTGGGCGCGGCCTCTGGAGTACCATCCGGTGGCAGAGCTAGGTCATGCCAATCGAGACAGTGCGGCGCGCCCGGCTGTGGCTCGAATCCGTCGAAGATCAAGTCTCCGCGGATGTCGGCCGTGTACTTCAAACTTCCAAATCTGACCTGATGGCCAGGGGCGTAGCTTTCAATCTGCTCCAGATGGCCAAGCGAATTAGCCCGCAGTGCAAAGCCGCCAAATACGAAGATCTGTCCGGGAAGAAAAGTCTCGCCCTGGACTGCATCGCTACCGATGATAGTAGGATCCATCAAGCCTAATGGCGACGACACAGAGGAACTCTCAATGAAAGCACCAATGTCGGTGTCAAAACCGGCGGATCTCAGGTAGGGGGTCCCGAACTGTGCATCTAGGCCAGATGGTAACAGGAGGCAAGGGACACGAAGTTTTACCCAGGTTCGGGCCCTCTTGATGGAGGTAAAACCCTATGTCCTACTTGATTAATATTGAAGATATGGGTGTTACAAGAGTAGATCTACCACGAGATCAGAGAGGCTAAACCCTAGAAGCTAGCCTACGGTATGATTGTATGTTGTGATTGTTGTCCTATGGACTAAAACCCTCCGGTTTATATAGACACCGGAGAGGGTTAGGGTTACACAAGGTCGGTTAAAAAGGAGGAGATATCCATATACGTATTACCTAGCTTGCCTTCCACGCCAAGCAGAGTCCCATCCGGACACGAGACGAAGTCTTCAATCTTGTATATTCATAGTCTAACAGTCCAGCCAATGGAGATAGTCCGGCTGTCTAGAGACCCCCTAATCCAGGACTCCCATAGCTACCTTAGCCGATATTGCGGAACGTAAGGTACCAAAACATGGGAGCCGGGAAAACCCAACTATTGACCCAAGACATGATTCGGAGCTAATGCATATAATACTATAAGTTCGGGGTGTCGCACTGTCGAAAGTGTTCAGACTTCTCACGCCATATTATGGGGTATACTAGAGCCCCTGGCGCACTAGTCGTACCAGAATGTACGGGTGCGATCTGTCGTAAATAAGCAGACAATAGAAAAAAAGAAAAAAGGGGGTAATGCAATAATAGGCTAACGCTATGCATTGTTATTGAATAGTACGCCGAAGCGTACAGGTACAAATAGTGCAATAAGCAAGAAATATGACTATTTGACATGTCCTATCCAAGGGCAAGCTGCGTATGGGTATGTAAAACGGGTATATCGATCGTGATGAGAGACCACCTTTGTACGTCAGACCGTCTTGCTTCCTTGGTATTTCCTTGCCGCAATGAGTCCCAAAATTAGACTGCCGGAAAGGGCTTCCAGAGAGTAAGGTCCCGAAAGAGAAAAAATTGATAAAGGTATACAGCCCCTGGGGCGGTTCAACAGCTTTGTGGGACATGCCATAGTGGTGCCTCCGCCTATGCCCATGGTATCTTGAGTGCGTAGTTATGTATGAGCGGCGCAAATTTCGCCACGTGACTGGGACTAGGACGGAGGCCGAATTGCTAGTAGGACCCAAACCATGCCTGCCGATCCTCCTACGGGGTACTTCGGACTCGCTTGAAGGTGTCTGCGGTCTTTTTCACCGAATTGGCGGTTTGCCTAATAAGGCTGCTTTGCGCTTCTGCTGCCAGAGCCGCAGTGTGTTCCTCCGTGCGGAGCGAGTGCTCTATGTTTCCATTAACTGTTATAACCCCGCGTGGTCCTAGCATTTGGAGTTTGAGGTATGCATAATGCGGCACTGCATTGAATCTGGCAAATGCGGTTCGTCCGAGTAGTGTGTGATAGCCGATGCGAAAGGGGACGATGTCGAAGATTAACTCCTCGTTTTGAAAGTTGTTCGGAGACCCGAAAACAACTTCCAGTGTGATTGAGCCCGTGCAACAGGCCTCTACACCTGGGATTACACCTTCAAAGGTGGCTTTGGTGGGTTTGATCCTCGAGTGGTCTATGCCCATTTTGCGCACTTTATCCTGATAGAGCAGGTTCAGGCTGCTGCCGCCGTCCATAAGGACTCGAGTGAGGTGAAATCCGTCAATGATGGGGTCCAGGACCAATGCGGCAGATCCGCGATGATGGATACTAGTGGGGTGGTCCCTGCGATCGAAGGTGATCGGACAAGAGGACCATGGGTTGAACTTTGGGGCAACTGGCTCTATCGCATAGACGTCCCTTAATGCACGCTTCCGTTCCCTCTTGGGAATGTGAGTTGTGTATATCATGTTCATCGTTTTCACTTGTGGAGGACACCTCTTTTGTCCTCATGTGTTCGGCGGCCGGGGCTCCTCCTCGTCGTTGCTATGCAGCCCCATGTCCTTGTTTTCGGCATACAACTTGCCGGCTTGCTTGAACACCCAGCATTCTCTGTTGGTGTGATTGGCTGGCTTTATCGGGGGTGCCGTGAATTTGACACGAGCGATCGGGTATGCGGTCCAGACTGGACGGGCCCGAATTACTTCTTTTGAACGGCTTTTTCCGCTGACCAGATTTAGATCCACTGAATCCGGCATATATTGTCGTGTCTTCGGCGTTATCACCGTTGTTGCGGCGCTTGTGCCTGTTGCGACGTAGTCTGCCGTTAGTATCTTTGGCATCTGAAGTGTTAGGATTCCTTGATGTATTGTTGCTGCGAGCCAGCCAGCTATCTTCTCCTGCGCAAAAGCGGGTCCTGAGTGTTGTGAGGGCTGCCATAGACTTTGGCTTCTCTTGGCCAAGGTGTCGGGCGAGCCACACGTCCCGGATGTTATGTTTAAATTGCGCTAAGGCCTCGGCATCCGGGCAGTCGACGATTTGGTTCTTTTTAGTTAAGAACCGAGTCCAGAATTTTCTGGCCAATTCCCTAGGCTGTTGGGGTATGTGGCTCAAGTCATCAGCATCTGGTGGTCGCACATAAGTGCCCTGGAAGTTGTCAAGGAATGCATCTTCCAAATCCTCCTAACTGCCAATGGAGTCTGCTGGCAAGCTATTCAGCCAATGCCAAGCTGTTTCTTTAAGTTTTAGTGGGAGGTACTTGAAGGCATGTAAATCGTCGCCACGGGCCATGTAGATGTGGAGGAGGAAATCCTCGATCCATACCGCAGGGTCTGTTGTACCATCATAAGATTCAATGTTTACGGGTTTAAAACCCTCTGGGAATTCGTGATCCATTACTTCATCAGTGAAGCATAGGGGGTGTGCGGCGCCTCTATGCCGGGCTATATCACGACGCAGTTCATACGAGTCTTGTCTGCTATATTCGGCCTGGCCGGATTTGCTTTTGGTATATCCGCGTGACGATCATTGTCCCACGTTGGGGCGCGCCCCCGTGATCCATAGATCAATCTTGTATGTTTTTCTTTGTTTTCCAATACGTCTCCCAGGTCCCGCGTGTTGCCCCAGGCCTTGGTGTTTTTGTTTGTCTGGCGACGGGGTGCGGGCTGGACTTTGGGTTGATATGCCCCTCTGTCTCGGCCACGAGGTGGCCGATTAGCCACATCATACGTTGGTGATGTGGGTTTCAATGCGTCCTCCTCGAGTTGGGGTAGCAATCTGCGCTTTGGATAACTCTTGGTTGGGCATTCGAGTTCGTATTCCTCGGCCGCACGGACTTCAGTCCATCTATCCGCTAGTAGATCTTGATCAGCTCGAAGCTGTTGTTGCTTTTTCTTCAGGCTATTTGATGTGTCTATAAGCCGGCGCTTGAAGCACTACTGCTCAACGGGATCCCCAGGCACGATAAATTCTTCGTTGCCGAGGCTCACCTCGCCTTCGGAGAGAGGCATGTAATTGTCATCCTCCGTTTCTCTGTCTGCTGCTTGTTCTGTAGGGCTAGCATGTTCATCCTCCCGCTCTAAGTCTGGCTGGAGGAGATTGTCGTCGTCTTCGGCATTATCCGGAGTGTTATTGTCTCTTGTGCCAGTATCGCTGCTATGGCGGGACTTAGAGCGGAACCGCTGACGCCGGTGCTTGGATTGCTTCTTGGAGGGATTATCCTCCGCTGTCTTATCGCCATCGCCTTATCTGGGGGTATCCACCATGTATATATCATATGATGAGGTGGCATTCCAGCGCCCTATGGGCGGTGGTTCCTGTTCGTCTCCTGCATCGTCGTCCATACCGTCGATGTCTTCGGAGCTGAAGTCCAGCATGTCGGTTAAATCGTCGACAATGGCTACTAAGTGGGTGGTGGGTGGGGAGCGAATTTCTTCGTCGTCCGCATCCCATTCTAGCCAGACATAGTTCGGCAAAGGGTCTCTTGACAGAGATTGAGACCTCAAGGAGTTTAGCACGTCGCCAAAGGGCGAGTGTTGAAAGATATCTGCGGAGGTAAACTCCATGATCAGTGCCCAATCAGATTCGATAGGCACGGATGCAAGCGGCTCGGAGCCCATGGCCGGGGACGAATCCAACTGTTCGGTAACACGGGTCTCGTAGGAGGTGAACTCAGTATTTGGCTCTATTGCCGCTGAGAGTGCGGCCTCTGCGGCTGGGTCCATCCACCCATCCTTAGATGGCGCAATTTGTTCCGGATTGAAGCCCGGAGTAGTTGTAGGTGCGATCTCCCAAACACTGTCTGACGGCAGAGCTAAGTCATGCTCGTCGTGATTGTGTGGCGCACTTGACATGGGCTCACATCCATCGAAGATCAAGTCTCCGCGGATGTCGGAAGTATAGTTCAAGTTTCCAAACCTGACCTGATGGCCAGGGGCGTAGCTCTCGATTTGCTCCAGATGACCAAATGAGTTGGCCCACAGTGCGAAGCCGCTGAATACGAAGATCTGTCCGGGGAGGAAAACCTCACCCTGGATCGCATCGTTGCCGATGATCGAAGGAGCCAACTAGCCTTACGGTGACGGCACTGTGGAGCTCTCAATGAAAGCACCAATGTCGGTGTCAAAACTGGCGGATCTCGGGTAGGGGGCCACGAACTGTGCGTCTAAGGCGGATGGTAACAGGAGGCGGGGGACACGATGTTCACCCAGGTTCGGGCCCTCTCGATGGAGGTAATACCCTACTTCCTGCTTGATTGATCTTGATGATATGAGTATTACAAGAGTTGATCTACCATGAGATCGTAGAGGCTAAACCCTAGAAGCAAGTCTATGGTATGATTGTTGTTGTCCTACGGACTAAACCCTCCGGTTTATATAGACACCGGAGGGGGGTAGGGTTACACAGAGTCGGTTACAAGGGAGGAGATCTACATATCCGTATTGCCAAGCTTTCCTTCCACGCCAAGGAGAGTCCCATCCGGACACAGGACGAAGTCTTCAATCTTGTATCTTCATAGTCCAACAGTCCGGCTAAAGTATATAGTCCGGCCGTCCAAGGACCCCCTAATCCAGGACTCCCTCATAGGTCCCAAAATATAGATTTCTTCTTCCACATGAGTGCGCGTCCCTCAGCGTCATTCGGAACAGCTAGTCCACCGGGACCCTTTCCAAAGATTACATGTAAAGCATTGACCATAGCAAGTACGTGATCACTGGTACGCATGGCGGGCTTCTTCCGGTGATCTGCCTCGCCTTTGAAATGCTTGCCTTTCTTTCGACATTGATGGTTGGTCGGAAGAAATCAATGATGGCCCAGGTACACATTCTTCCTACATTTGTCCAGGTATATACTTTCGGTGTGAGCTAAACAGTGCATGCATGCGTGGTATCCCATGTTTGTCTGTCCTGAAAGGTTACTGAGAGCGGGCCAATCGTTGATGGTTACAAACAGCAACGCGTGCAGGTTAAATTCCTCCTGTTTGTGCTCATCCCACACACATACACCGTTTCCATTCCATGGCTGTAAAAGTTCTTCAACTAATGTCCTTAGGTACACATCAATGTCATTGCCGGGTTGCTTAGGGCCTTGGATGAGAATTGGCATCATAATGAACTTCCGCTTCCTGCACATCCAAGGAGGAAGGTTATACATAGATAGAGTCACGGTCTAGGTGTTGTGATTGCTGCTCTGCTCCCCGAAAGGATTAATGCCATCCGCACTTAAACCAAACCATGCGTTCCTTGGGTCACCTGCAAACTCAGCACAATACTTTCTCTTGATGTTTCTCCACTATGACCCGTTAGCGGGTGCTCTCAACTTCCCGTCTTTCTTACGGCCCTCTCTGTGTAATCGCATCAACTTGGCATGCTCTTTATTTCTGAACAGACGTTTCAACCATGGTATTATAGGAGCATACCGCATCACCTTCACAGGAACCCTCTTCCTAGGGGGCTCGCCGTTAACATCACCAGGGTCATCTTGTCTGATCTTATACCGTAATGCACCGCATACCAGGCATGCGTTCAAATCCTCGTACGCACCACGGTAGAGGATGCAGTCATTAGGGCATGCATGTATCTACTACACCTCTAATCCTAGAGGGCATACGACCTTCTTTGCTGCGTATGTACTCTCGGGCAATTCGTTATCCTTTGGAAGCTTCACTACTAGGGAAAACCTTATACACAGAACTTTAGAAGTAGCGCGGGTCAAAGAAGCACGCTGGTGCTAAGTAGCAGTAGCGCGCCTATGCAAACCGCGTTGCAGATAAAGTTTTAGCAGTAGCGCGTCTTGTTCTAAACAGGTTACTATTAAAATTCCCATGGCTTAGCCGATAGGCTACACATAGTAGTAGCGACCTATATCGAACCGCGCTGCCGCTACTTTCTTTGTAGCAACGCTTTTTAATCTAAACTCGCTACTGCTAAAGGATATAAAATTAAATGGAAAGCAAATAGAAAGGTAATTGAAAATGAAAGAAATAGAATAAGGTGAAAGGAAAAAAATAAAATGTGAAGAAAACTAAATAAAAAGGGGGGGGAAGAGAAAGGAGTAGCAGTAGGGTGTATGGCAGAACGCGCTGTAGCTAACGTAGCAGTAGCGCGCTTTCTGGAACGCGCTGCTGCTACTTCTGACTTAACCACGAGGTTTGTCCTTCCCCACGGCCACTTCCCCAAAATCCAGCTCTCCACTCTCGCCGCCGCTGTCGCCCGTCGACCGTTGCGCGCTCTCCGCACACCCTCTACGCTGCCCATGACCCCAGATTCAACGCCGCCCCCGCCCCCGACTTCAACGCCGCCCCGGACGCCGCCCCCGACCCCGACCTCGACGCCGCCATCCGCCGCGCGCCCGAGCCCCGACCCCGACCTCGACGCCCCCTGCCCCTCCCTCGTCGCAGGCACCCGAGGTGAGCACGCCTGCTCCTCCATCTCCCCTACCTCTGCCTAGGGTTTCTTTATATTTTAGTTGCATCAAATTAGTTAGGGTTCATGTAAGGGTGGAAACGAATCGGATGTGGATGCGGCTCAAATGAGTTAGGGTTCATGTAAGGGTGGAAACGAATCAAATTTCTAAGATGAATCATAAAACGAGTAAAATTTGACCACTTATTTCACTTTATAGTTGGATAATTGGAATATCCGCTACCACTTTCCACCCCTAGCTTCATCAAATTAGATGGTAATTAGGGCAGTAGTTCCTAGGTACTAATTAGTTAGTAAGAACTAGGTACTAATTAGGTACTAGTTTATTTTTATTTATAGTAAGTTTATTTTTAATAAGAACTAGTTGAATTAATAGAACTAGTTAGTAAGAACTTGTTGCTATTTTTTTAGTTAAAGCAATTTTTCCCGCATCGACGTGGACGATGCCTATCCTGCATCCTCGTCGTCGAGTCGGCGGAGGACGACACCTGCTTGACCAGATGGACCATGTCCGAAACTGGGGTCCGCCAGGGTGGTACTGGGAGGCGCTACCTACCAGGGG
Source organism: Triticum dicoccoides (assembly GCF_002162155.2). Taxonomy (NCBI): domain Eukaryota; kingdom Viridiplantae; phylum Streptophyta; class Magnoliopsida; order Poales; family Poaceae; genus Triticum; species Triticum dicoccoides. The sequence goes on from NC_041382.1 coordinate 773,922,492, forward strand.
GCGCAGGTTGGTGAGGAGCCAGCCTGTCATTGACCCGAACCTTCTTTGGTGGCGGTTGCGTGGGCCATTGACGGTCCAGAGGCTCGAGGACCCCGCGGAGGTGGTGCGTCACCATGTCAGGGAAGAGGACGCGCACGTCCGTCGCTACTTGTTTGCATTGGAGCATAGGTTCTCCAATACCTGGCAGGTTCTCCAGGGATCTCACTGGAGGTATGATCCCATGATGGTTCCTTCTCTATGGGTGTCCACCGCTCGCGCCGATACCCGTCATGTGCTAGGGTTTTAGTTGTATTAGTGATGTTATATGTATGACACTATTCAGGATGTATAAGTGATAATATTCGACGATGTACGGACACATGAGATGATTTACTTTTGCTTATTGAATGCATGCTAATTTGAGTCCTATAAGATATTTTGAAATGTGTATCTTGTGTTGCTCAAATAGGATATGTGCTTGCCCAAGTGGCCGGTCATGTTTGCAGGTTACACCTCCAAGTGGCCTATGTTTTGCCGGAGTGTTGATTCATTTCTGTTCCGGCAAATTTCAGGCGCTCGATATGTCCTATTTTAGCAAAGGTCATGCCGGATTTTTCCGTGAATTTTGGCATGACTTGTGCCAGAATATGTAGGAAATATCGAGTGCCCCGGATTTGTGTGTTGAGTATCCTGGTAGTTGTCTTCGATCAATTTTCAATTAATTTTTTAACTATGAACATAGGAAATGTCTGACGACGAAAAGGATTTCGGTATTTGCAAATACTGCAAAGACGGGTGCGGCCTGTGCGACGGAATCTTCCTAGATGTTGATAGGCGCTTCAGCATCAAGCTGGACAAGAACTTCGGAGTGGATACAGTAAGTCACAACGACAAGTCTTTTTTCGTAATTAAGCATGACATTTGCTTTATTTGCTTAAACTTATAATTTAAGCATGACATTAAGCATGACAAGTCTTTTTTTACTATTCTACTAGCGTATCCCCTGCCATGCAAGAGTTTTTGTATTGGATAAGATAGGTTTCAGTCGTACTATGGAGGAAAAGAAAGTTTACTTGAAGACCGAGCATGGTTATATTTCCACGCAAAATTATACAATTCAGATGACTACACCTATTTTGGATGCAAAACATGGCGAGCACTATGCAAGACTTATGCATTTGAGCCTGATATGGTTATCACCTTTGATATTCGTCCGGAAGATGATATTGAAGGTAATACCGACATCTGGGTCGATGTGCAGACACCTCCAGTTATACCATTATGTAAGTTTCTCAACCATATTTATGTCTGATATTGTTTATTCACAAATAGTTGACAACTAATTTGTATTGTCAGCTTATTTCGGTGCAAGCAAACATGTCCATCGCTTGGTAGACAGGACCTACTACTGTCCCGGGGCTGAACTAAACTGCGAGGAGCTAAGTCATTATGTTTCATGGCTTGAGGATCTTGATACTGTCAAGACAAATTTTCTTCCTGCACTTAGAAATGTTAGTACTGAAAACATGCAACCAATAGTGTTCCTAATGAACTATGGTCACATCTATTTAGGAAGGATGGTAAGATTTTTATTATTTGTCCTCAGTGCATCTTTTCCATACATTATTTTTGAAGCTAAACTTCATTGCTAAGTATGTTACCATACGATGTTCTTCAACAGGGACTCCCGATGAATGTTGTGCCTTATGGGATCGAGACTAAAGGTACCATGAGTAGTATTAGCTTACGGCCAAGATATCCTACAGATTACTTTAGTGCATTCAAGATTAGCGACGGATGCTTAATAGTGCAAGACTGGACCAAATGTGTGATTGAGAAGCGTAGAGAAGTACTAGGGGGCAACAAACTGATGCGCTACCCACGATTAGGAGACAGGTTCATCTGCATGCTCCAACTTGATCAAGGAGGAGAGCTACACATGTTTTATATTATTTTACCTAAGAGAGAGTAGCAGGAGTGATTAGCTAGCTAGAAATGAGTTTGAGGATGATGATGTGCTACACTATTACTATGATGATAAAATAGCTAGTGTTGGTGGTAATGACTATGATGATTATTATTAGCTAGTGTTAGTGGTGATTAAATAAATACCGTTGGTGGTAATGACTATGATGATGATTAAATAGCTTGTGCTGGCGGATTAGATTCAAGTGGACGAAACATGTGGTGCACATCGAAAGTACTACAAGTCCAAACTAGATCAAGTTTGGATTAGTAGTATACTTTTGATATGCACCACATATTGCCTCCACTTGAACCTAATCCACCTTCATTTGACACACTGTTATGGACATAATGATGTAAACCTCATAACTGGTATTGTACCAATATTTGTACGATGGCGCATAAATACACTAAAAAGAAAAAAGAAAAAAAGAATACTAGTAGCGATGGAGAGAAAACACGCTGCCAGTAGTTACATTAGCAGTAGCGTGGGAGTGAACAAATGCTGCAGGTATTTGTCCTAGCAGTAGCGCGTGCGGGCACGCATTACTGCTAAGCAATAGTTGTAGCGCCTTATTAGTAGCGCGCCTACCCGCGCTACTAGTGAGCACAAAACCAACGCTACTGCTAGGGTTTTCCCTAGTAGTGCTTCTTCTTCAATATTTTCTGTAGCTTCTCAAATCCTTTGTCAGGCACAACATTCTCTGCCTTCCACTGCAGCAATTCCAGTACGGTACCGAGCTTTGTGTTGCCATCTTCGCAATTGGGGTACAACCCTTTTTTGTGATCCTCTAACATGCGATCGAACTTCAGCTTCTCCTTTTGACTTTCGCACTGTGTCCTTGCATCGACAATGACCCGGCGGAGATCATCATCATCGGGCACATTGTCTGGTTCCTCTTGATCTTCAGCAGCTTCCCCCGTTGCAGCATCACGGTATTCAGGGGGCACATAGTTGTCATCGTCCTTTTCTTCTTCGTTGTCTTCCATCATAACCCCTATTTCTCCGTGCTTCGTCCAAACATTATAGTGTGGCATGAAACCCTTATAAAGCAGGTGGCTGTGAAGGATTTTCTGGACAGAGTAAGACTTCATATTCCCACATATAGGGCATGGACAACACATAAAACCATTCTGCTTGTCTGCCTCAGCCACTTCTTGAAAATTATGTAGGCCCTTAATGTACTCGGAGGTGTGTCTGTCACCATACATCCATTGCCGGTTCATCTGCGTGCATTATATGTAATTATGTGTGTCAAAAGTAAGAAAATTAGACAAGTATCTATCTAAAGTAAGAATTGTTTTGCTTTCAGAAAGAAGATAAGAACAAGAGGCTCACCACGGTGGTGTCGGCGACGAGATCAGCGCAGGCGATCGACGGTGGTGAAGACGGGGATGGGAAGTGATGGACCGCTAAACCTATGCAAATCTCGGGGAAAATGGAGCTTGGAGGTCGAGCTTCGAGAGGAGAAAACTTAACTAGCGTGGCTCGGGCATTTCATCGAACACCTCATGTGCATAGGAGGTGAGCTAGAGCACCCAAATGCCCTCCCCTTGCCGGCCAAAAAAACAGAGTAGTGTGGACTGCTCTGCTCGCCGGCGAGGGGGTATATATAGGCAACTCATTTGTCCCGGTTCGTGGCTAGAACCGGGAGTAAAGGCCAGACTTCTGTCTCGGTTCTAGGCACGAACCGGGACCAATGGCTATGGGCTAGGAGCGAGGCCCATTGGTCCCGGTTCGTGCCTAGAACCGGGATAAATGGGTCCACATAAACCGGGACAAAAGGCCTCCCGAGGCCCGGCCAGGCCCCCGGGCGCACGAACCGGGACATATGCCCCCCGGGTCCCGGTTCTTCACTGAACCGGGACTAATGGGCTTTGCAGGCTCCAACCAAAGCCCTGTTTTCTACTAGTGCATGTATCAAGTTTCCGATTAATACAATTCTAGCATGAATAATAAACATTTATCATGATATAACGAAATATAAAATATCAACTTTATTATTGCCTCTAGGGAATATTTCCTTCAACAAAACCATGATAGTTGGTGCCCATCGTGGGGCCAGCGCATGGTGGTTTAAAGTTCTTGAAGGGCTCTTCCCAGGGATCGAGGGATACGTTGTTGGTAGGGCTGGAATTCGAGCCAAGTCGAGCCGGCTCGGCTCGACTCGCTAGAGCTTGTTTCGTTAACTTGCTAGCTCGACTCGACTCGTTAATATAACGAGCTCAAATCCAACATTGGCTCGGCTCGTATAACTCGCGAGCTGGCTCGTTTAGCTTGTTAAGCTCGTTAAAGATATGAACATAAAACCCTCAAATATTATAAAAATGATTATGTATATATTAAACATATATATAATTAAAAATAGTAATTTCCTTGTAACGCATGAGTCTCCTAGGCGGTTGTGCCTTCAACGGCTAGGCCTTGTGTTGTGCGCCTAGCACATAGGGTGCTGAGTGGCTGATCTTTTTTGTATTGGGAGTGGATGATTTTTTGTACCGAGCCTAACGAGTTACACCAGTACTTGTGAGATTGGCTCGTTTAACTTGGTCTATAAACGATCTTAAACTAAAGCTTGGCTCGACTCGTTATTCTTCGAGTTCGAGTTAGTTCGAGCCGAGTCAGGAGCTACTCGTTTAGTTCACGAGCTTCGAGCTTTTTTCCAGCCCTAGCTATTGGCAGGATGAATAAGAGTCGTTGTGGCAAGCTCTACATCGACGATGTTGGCTGGGGCCCCGAGGCCGACTCAATTGACTACGGGTACCAGGTCCCATTCGACGGAATCCACGTCTTCATCGGCAAGATCGACGGATCTGAGCCTGAGCTGGACATCTGCATCGACCTCATTGAGCTGGCTCGATGCGCGTAACCCGCCCAGATTCAAGCCGGTCGGAAACACATTTTCGTGGGCTTCGCACAAGGTTTGGAACTTGCATAAAATTCCGCATCTGGAGGAGAGACTCTCATCTACTCAGGTGATGAGTCCTTGACCGGAGAGACGGAGTCAATCTACCAGCTTCAAGACGACGGGCTTGGGGGCTGTTCCGATGGTAATAGTATTCCAGACCCCTACGAGCCGCCGTGCCAATCCGCCATCTTCATGGCAGGCATGACGCCGGCTCTTGACAACATGACGGCCGGAGCAACAGCAGGAAATGGCTCCTTAGGGTTCGGCTCAGTCAAGCCCGCGGCTCAAGTCTTATCTGAGTTGATGGATGCTTTGACAACCTTAATGTGGGCACATATTAATGCTGAAATGGCACGCCCGAAGGCCGAGGCTTGGCGTTTAAGTCTGGATCAAAATGCCTCTAATGCATTCTTTTGAAGGAGGCACCAGACCCGTTTGCCCTTAAATTATGAGCCCATGAATTTGTTCAACACACTAGGGGCAGGACCATGTGCTGCAGGAGCACCAGTTATACCCCATCAACTGCAGAGGCGCCTGGGAATAGGGCGGCGGCTCAGCCTCAGCAGCCAGAGCCGGCCCGCAGGGGTGAACCGGGGTCAAACCTGCTTCGGGGCCAGACCCCATTGTCGATGTCAAACCCGGGAAATCTCGGGTAGGGGGTCCCGAACTACGTGTCTAAGGATCGAAGGTAACAGGAGGCAGGGGACACGATGTTTACCCATGTCCGGGCCCTTTTGATGGAGGCAAAACCCTACGTCCTGCTTGATTGACTTTGATGAGTATAGGAGTTACAAGAGTAGATCTACCATGAGATCGTAATGGCTAAACCCTAGATGTCTAGCCTGTATGATTATGACTACCTCTACGGACTAAACCCTCTATTTTATATAGATACTGGAGGGGCTAGGGTTTGTATAGAGTTGGTTTACAGAGAAAGGAATCTTCATATACGAACGCCAAGCTTGCCTTCCACGCTAATGAGAGTCCCATCCGGACATGGGGGAAGCCTTCTATCTTGTATCCTCACGACCCACCAGTCTGGCCCACATCACATAGCCTGGACGTCCGGGGACCCCCAAATCCAGGACTCCCTCAGTAGCCCCTGAACCAGGCTTCAATGACGATGTGTCCGGCGCGCAGATTGCCTTCGGCATTGCAGGGCAGGTTGCTCCTCCAAATACTCCAAAGTAGTTGAACAAAAGAACTATATACGACTCTGTACAATAGTTACAACACTGGGCCACGAGGGCAAAACACTTTAAACAAAAATAAGTTATGTATTCTAACAACTTTTTCGGCGAGGTATTGTGTTTTGGCCTTATTATCATTTCGAACCGTTTTCCAGCCTCCCGTTTCGCGTTTCGAGAGGCGGTATTCATTGACACATCTTGTCAAAGTAGAGATCGTGTCCCCTTATTGCAGGATTCTTATAATAGGGATTTGGGTAATCCAACCGTGCCACTCGCAGGACTCCTGGGGAGTAGGCGAGTTTTAAGGCTCATGGGGGGCGCTTGATATTCGCTGCCTTTATAAGGAGACAAGGATCCACCTTTTTACCCCCACGCCTTCTTCCTCCTCAGCCCATCTACTCTCGAGCTCCAGCGCCCAAGCTTCAACCCTTTCCGTCCCCAACAAATGCTCCAACCATGTTCAGATCTGGAGCACAGGGCAAGTGGATGGCCTCCTCCATCATGGAGGAGCACATCAAAGAACTTCAGGAGGCGGGGTATTTAGCCAAGGAAATCGTCCATCGGCTCCCAGCCAAAAAGCAGATCATTCCCACACCAGAGCCCAATGAGAGGTTAGTATTCATTCCCCACTTTCTTCGTGGGCTAGTGTTTCCTCTCTACCCTTTCGTCCGCGGACTCATGTACTATTACGGGCTAGATTTCCATGATCTAGCCCCAAATTCATTCCTCAACATCTCGGCGTTCATCGTCATGTGTGAGGCATTCCTCCACATCCACCCCCCCCCCCCACTTCGGCCTATGGCTCAAGGTATTCAATGTGAAGCCAAAGGTGTTCGAGGGTCAACACGCGAATTGCAGCGGCACCATGGTGAGCAAGCTCCCTAATGTCACCTGGCCCAAGGGGACCTTCATAGAGACCATGAAGGGGTGGCAACAGGAGTGGTTCTATGTTACGGAACCTCGCAACGCCTCATGGGTCGCCACTCCTGAGTTCAAAACCGGTCCGCCAATGCGGCTCACATCATGGCTCAAGAAGGGCCTAGATTGGGCGTCATCCGACGAGGTGATGACGCTGCAAAAGCGCATCAAGAGCATGGTGGACAAGAACACCAGCCTCACTAGCGTGATCCAGGTGATGCTATTTCGCCGGATTCTCCCTGCCAACGCCGGACTTCCCATATGTGGGAGTTCGACCCGGCAAGTCCTCGGACCTTGCAGCAGTTCTTCGGCACGAAGCATGAAGATATGTGGAAACTGTTGTTCAAGGCCCAAAAATCGTGGCCGCCAACGACCGAAGACGTCGGCTATGATTGCTCTCACCCAGCCACTTCAGTAAGTTTTTTCGATTTCTAATCACATCCTTGATTTGTAGATCCAAGGAGTAAGTTCAAACCCTCCCCTTGTCGCCTAGGGCTGGACGAAGAAGGCAGAGCGGATCAAGTGTCCGGATGCTCTACCCGAAGACCCAGCTATTCCTCTTCTGACGAATATGCTGGTTCCAGTGTCGTACCAGGCGTCGGAGAAGAACGCCAAGAAGAAGGGCAAGGAGGTCCGACGTGGCCTTCGCCTCAAAGGTGCTTCGGACATATCATCTGAAGATACTGAAGCTCTCTCCTCCCATGATGAAGACGAGGAGGAAGAGGAGGAGCACAATTCTCCCCCTAAGGGGGGAAAGAAGAAAAGGGGAGCTTCCGTAGATCTAGAGGCGGAAGCGTCCATGAAGGGGAAACTTTCCCTTTCAGATGATTCAGAATCGAACGCGGAAGCCATCCCCGAATGGAACCCCAGGCCAAAGCCTTCGGCCAAATCATAAGTATTTAAGGATAATGTATGTATCCGGCTTTATGCCTTGTGATTCTAACGCATAGAATCATGTATTGTAGTTCGGCCCGCGATCTCCCCCGGCAATCATCGTCCTCTGGGAATTCGCTGGGTTCCGACATGATGGCGAGTGAGTCGCCTCCACTGGCCTCTCCACCCACTGCAACGGACAACACCGAAGTGTTGTCCCGAAGGGCCTCTCCAGGACACGGAGAGGTGCGGGAAGCCATCAAGGTGGCGTCAGAGGGCAATACCTCTGCAGCCGAGAATATGGGGGAGCTGACCCCCATGGAGACTGGTGATGGGGGCCATGCCCAATTTGGCCCCCAACCAAATATCATTCCAGACGCCACTACAGCTCCGGAATCAGGCGAGCATCCTCCTTAGAAAGAAGAGGGTGTGTCGACTCCTCCAGCGACCTATGTCAATCTGGAGGCGCCGGACACTCTGATGGAAGTGCTTTAGAGCGCCTCCATCATTGAAGAACATCGTACCCTTATGGGTGCGGTGGTTGAAAAGGTTCGGTCCGGTAAGAGCGGATTGAACGAGGCCTATACTAGCCTTCTGACATGCTTTGAGGTACGTGGTTTAAATAAATAGAATGCATGTGTATAGTTAGTAGCCCATGAGACTCCGTTCGGCGTTCGCGAAGAAAAATCCAAACAAAGGATCGAATATTTCGCAGGAGATTAACATACATGTGTATTTGAACAAACAGGCATCGAAGTTGGTGGCAGCCGCCCATGCCGATGAAGTTTCTGAACTAAAGTGGCGGCTGGAGTGGGCCGATGAAGAGCTCATCCGCACCAACAAATTGTTGGCGGAGAAGCAAGGTATGCGATTCACATTTGACATGATATGGCTTGTTGTTGTGCTATCTTGCTTCGTTTTGTAATTATGCTCACAGTTGACGCGTCTGAGGTCGAGACCCTCAAAAACGCGCTGGCCAAGGCCAAGAAGGAGGCGGAGGGGGAACGAGCCGCCCGCCAAAAGCATGAATCACGGGTGGAGGAAGTTCAGCAAGAGCTCAAGGATGCCATAGGCAAATGTGAGTTCGTAGAGCGCAAGCTTTTGGACCGAGATTCCGAACTTGCTGAGGCCCTCCAAAGCATGAAGGCAGCCCGGGTTGAATCCCAAGGCGCCTGCCGGGAGATCCAAGAAGCAAAGCAGATCGCGGCGGGTGAGGCCTTTAACATGCAAAGAAAATTTGTAAGGAGGAGGAACATATTACTGGCCCGCGTTTGGAGTTCTCCAGGGGCGTTTGTGGATCTACCTCGGAGTATTGCCGATGTTGTGGAGTTCTTCCGAGACGAAGAGGGGAGTTCAATGGAGAAGCTGTTCTGGTCGCAGTACCTTGCACCAGAGCATCTGGTGCCCTTCGGCGATCAGCTGAAGCAGCTGACCGAGCTGCATAGGGTGGCCAAACTGGCCATGAAGGATGTTATAGTCTGACTTTGGCCAGCCGAACCCATACCTGCAGTTACTTCGGGCTCGTGAAGCGGCTCGTCAGTGCCTGTCCCCAGCTTGATGTCATAAAGCGGTCGGCCTGTATCGAAGGTGCCCGGATGGCCTTCACCCGTGTCAAGGTGCAGTGGGCGAAGATGAATATTGTTAAGCTGGCAATCGAGGGACCGCCCGCGGGAAAAGAGCACCGCACGCCGGAGCGGTATTTTCAATTAAGTCTTGGAGGGTTCCCGCATTATAGATGGCCAGTGTTAAGGACACTATTTTCGAATGAATTTACCTGTAATGCACGTACTTTGTATTAGAAAATAAGGCTTATGTATCATGTGTTGCTTGTTTTACTTTGAAATCCTTTCCTCATGTGCGGCCGTTTGTGGTATCCGAGAGTTGGCCAGTCGTCGGGTTCAGCCCCCATGTAGGTAGTATGGGGGTGTTTGGAATGGCACCTAGACACACTTGACCTAGCCAGCGTGGTCCTTGAAGGAGGTGTCAGTGCAGTGAACTAGGCAATCAGACCATGTGGCTTTATCGCTCTCACTTAGCCATAGGAGTTTGACAATGAGGTTTATAGGCGCAGCCCCTGGTGTTGCTCGATTATCCGAACTTGGGTGCTGTAGACGCCTGACCGGGCATAGACTGGTCTTTCGCATAATGCGGGCAAAATTGCAAGAGATTTGTAGTTAGTCTCCAAATAGCTGACCAGTCTCGCCGCATCATGACAGTCAGTTTTCGGCTTTCTCTACTAAGGTATTTATTCGGATGAGCCGGAAACACAATTGCATTAGTTCTCCCTTTGCTACCTTAGCCGAAAAAGCGTAACGTAAGGCAATAACCACAGGAGCCGGGCAACCCAACTATTGACCAAAGACATGATTCGGAGCCGATGCATAGAATGCTATATTCGTGACACCGAATTTGCACTATAAAAGTGTTTCGGACTTATTTTATTTTTAAGATATGGACGTGGCTGAATGGAGCCCCTGGCGATTTGGGTCGTACCAAGGTGTACATGGCAATCAGACAAGAAAAAAGAGAAGGAAAAAAGATTAGGAAATAAGCCAGTATCGAGTACGTTGGGTGAAAGACTGTTTCCATTATAGTCTGATTGATACGTCAAAACGTATTTTTACAAATGATGTGACAAGCATCGAGGCTATTTTACATGCCGAATACCAGGGAGAGCTGTGTACGGGTCCTAAAGAGGAAGAGGCGATCTTTAAAGATCCTTTATGTACTCTGTCGCACATCTGCGTAGCGTTGCTCCTTGGTGTGTGTCCCTTCAAGAGGATCAACGGTCGGTTTTTCATAAAGGGACCGGAAACGATGTCCTTGGTACCGTCAAAAGTTGACGTGGGTTTAAGGAATCTGAAAAAGAAAAAATAAGGAAAATAGAAATGATATGGGGGTCCACGTAGGGTCTAGCCGTATTGTGGATTTTATTTTTAATATGCCTCTGTCTTTGCCCATGGTATCTTCAGTGCATAGTTATGTATGCGTGGTACATATGCCGTGATGCGGTTGGGGCTGAGATGCAGGCCGAACTGCTAATCGAGCTCCTGGCGGTCTTGATCGTCGCTCTGTAGGGTGGTCCGGACGCGTTTAATAGTGTCCGGGGGCTTGACTGCCGATGTAGTATTTGGCTTGATAAGGCCATTCTGGACTTCCGCTGCAAGGGCCGTGGTGTGCTCCTCAGTACAGAGGGATATGTGTTTCCATTGACTGTTATGACACCGCGGGGTCCGGGCATCTTGAGTTTGAGGTAGGCATAGTGCGGGATCGCATTGAAGCGAGTGAACGCGGTTTGTCCGAGCAGTGCATCGTAGCCACTGCGGAAGGGGACGATGTCGAAGATCAAGTCTTCGCTTCGGAAGTTGTTTGGCGAGCCGAAGACGACTTCCAATGTAATTAAGCCCGTGCAACGGGCCTCTACTCCAGGTATTACTCCTTTAAAGGTAGTTTTGGTGCATTTAATTCTTGACGAATCAATACCCATTTTACGGACCGTGTCCTGATAGAGCAAGTTAAGACTGCTACCACCGTCCATGAGGACTCACGTAAGCTAGTGTTAGTGGTGACTAAATAAATACCGTTGGTGGTAATGACTATGATGATGATTAAATAGCTTGTGCTGGCGGATTAGATTCAAGTGGACGAAACATGTGGTGCACATCGAAAGTACTACTAGTCCAAACTAGATCAAGTTTGGATTAGTAGTATACTTTTGATATGCACCACATATTGCCTCCACTTGAACCTAATCCACCTTCATTTGACACACTGTTATGGACATAATGATGTAAACCTCATAACTGGTATTGTACCAATATTTGTACGATGGCGCATAAATACACTAAAAAGAAAAAAGAAAAAAAGAATACTAGTAGCGATGGAGAGAAAACACGCTGCCAGTAGTTACATTAGCAGTAGCGTGGGAGTGAACAAATGCTGCAGTTATTTGTCCTAGCAGTAGCGCGTGCGGGCACGCGTTACTGCTAAGCAATAGTTGTAGCACCTTATTAGTAGCGCGCCTACCCGCGCTACTAGTCAGCACAAAACCAGCGCTACTGCTAGGGTTTTCCCTAGTAGTGCTTCTTCTTCAATATTTTCAGTAGCTTCTCAAATCCTTTGTCAGGCACAACATTCTCTGCCTTCCACTGCAGCAATTCCAGTACGGTACCGAGCTTTGTGTTGCCATCTTCGCAATTGGGGTACAACCCTTTTTTGTGATCCTCTAACATGCGATCGAACTTCAGCTTCTCCTTTTGACTTTCGCACTGTGTCCTTGCATCGACAATGACCCGGCGGAGATCATCATCATCGGGCACATTGTCTGGTTCCTCTTGATCTTCAGCAGTTTCCCCCGTTGCAGCATCACGGTATTCAGGGGGCACATAGTTGTCATCGTCCTTTTCTTCTTTGTTGTCTTCCATCATAACCCCTATTTCTCCATGCTTCGTCCAAACATTATAGTGTGGCATGAAACCCTTATAAAGCAGGTGGCTGTGAAGGATTTTCTGGACAGAGTAAGACTTCATATTCCCACATATAGGGCATGGACAACACATAAAACTATTCTGCTTGTCTGCCTCAGCCACTTCTTGAAAATTATGTAGGCCCTTAATGTACTCGGAGGTGTGTCTGTCACCATACATCCATTGCCGGTTCATCTGCGTGCATTATATGTAATTATGTGTGTCAAAAGTAAGAAAATTAGACAAGTATCTATCTAAAGTAAGAATTGTTTTGCTTTCAGAAAGAAGATAAGAACAAGAGGCTCACCACGGTGGTGTCGGCGACGAGATCAGCGCAGGCGATCGACGGTGGTGAAGACGGGGATGGGAAGTGATGGACCGCTAAACCTATGCAAATCTCGAGGAAAATGGAGCTTGGAGGTCGAGCTTCGAGAGGAGAAAACTTAACTAGCGTGGCTCGGGCATTTCATCGAACACCTCATGTGCATAGGAGGTGAGCTAGAGCACCCAAATGCCCTCCCCTTGCCGGCCAAAAAAAACAGAGTAGTGTGGACTGCTCTGCTCGCCGGCGAGGGGGTATATATAGGCAACTCATTTGTCCCGGTTCGTGGCTAGAACCGGGACTAAAGGCCAGACTTCTGTCTCGGTTCTAGGCACGAACCGGGACCAATGGCTATGGGCTAGGAGCGAGGCCCATTGGTCCCGGTTCGTGCCTAGAACCGGGATAAATGGGTCCACATAAACCGGGACAAATGCCTCCCGAGGCCCGGCCAGGCCCCCGGGCGCACGAACCGGGACATATGCCCCCCGGGTCCCGGTTCTTCACTGAACCGGGACTAATGGGCTTTGCAGGCTCCAACCAAAGCCCTGTTTTCTACTAGTGCATGTATCACGTTTCCGGTTAATACAATTCTAGCATGAATAATAAACATTTATCATGATATAACGAAATATAAAATATCAACTTTATTATTGCCTCTAGGGCATATTTCCTTCAACAAAACCATGACAGTTGGTGCCCATCGTGGGGCCAGCGCATGGTGGTTTAAAGTTCTTGAAGGGCTCTTCCCAGGGATCGAGGGATACGTTGTTGGTAGGGCTGGAATTCGAGCCAAGTCGAGCCGGCTCGGCTCGACTCGCTAGAGCTTGTTTCGTTAACGAGCTAGCTCGACTCGACTCGTTAATATAACGAACTCAAATCCAACATTGGCTCGGCTCGTATAACTCGCGAGCTGGCTCGTTTAGCTTGTTAAGCTCATTAAAGATATGAACATAAAACCCTCAAATATTATAAAAATGATTATGTATATATTAAACATATATATAATTAAAAATAGTAATTTCCTTGTAACGCATGAGTCTCCTAGGCGGTTGTGCCTTCAACGGCTAGGCCTTGTGTTGTGCGCCTAGCACATAGGGTGCTGAGTGGCTGATCTTTTTTGTATTGGGAGTGGCTGATTTTTTGTACCGAGCCTAACGAGTTACACCAGTACTTGTGAGATTGGCTCGTTTAACTTGGTCTATAAACGATCTTAAACTAAAGCTTGGCTCGACTCGTTATTCTTCGAGTTCGAGTTAGTTCAAGCCGAGTCAGGAGCTACTCGTTTAGTTCACGAGCTTCGAGCTTTTTTCCAGCCCTAGCTGTTGGCAGGATGAATAAGAGTCGTCGTGGCAAGCTCTACATCGACGATGTTGGCTGGGGCCCCGAGGCCGACTCAATTGACTACGGGTACCAGGTCCCATTCGACGGAATCCACGTCTTCATCGGCAAGATCGACGGATCTGATCCTGAGCTGGACATCTGCATCGACCTCATTGAGCTGGCTCGACGCGCGCAACCCGCCCAGATTCAAGCCGGTCGGAAACACATTTTCGTGGGCTTCGCACAAGGTTTGGAACTTGCATAAAATTCTGCATCTGGAGGAGAGACTCTCATCTACTCAGGTGATGAGTCCTTGACCGGAGAGACGGAGTCAATCTACCAGCTTCAAGACAACGGGCTTGGGGGCTGTTCCGATGGTAATAGTATTCCAGACCCCTACGAGCCGCCGTGCCAATCCGCCATCTTCATGGCAGGCATGACGCCGGCTCTTGACAACATGACGGCCGGAGCAACAGCAGGAACTGGCTCCTTAGGGTCCGGCTCAGTCAAGCCCGCGGCTCAAGTCTTATCTGAGTTGATGGATGCTTTGACAACCTTAATGTGGGCCAAGGTCATGGTGGAAATCCAAGCAGAGCATAACGCATAAATCGCAAAGCTTAGGGAGCAGATGACCAAAGCCCAGGAGGATATCAATGCTGAAAACGCGCGGATGCCATGTTGCAAGCACATATTAATGCTGAAATGGCACGCCCGAAGGCCGAGGCTTGGCGTTTAAGTCTGGATCAAAATGCCTCTAATGCATTCTTTTGAAGGAGGCACCAGACCCGTTTGCCCTTAAATTATGAGCCCATGAATTTGTTCAACACACTAGGGGCAGGACCATGTGCTGCAGGAGCACCAGTTATACCCCATCAACTGCAGAGGCGCCTGGGAATAGGGCGGCGGCTCAGCCTCAGCAGCCAGAGCCGGCCCGTAGGGGTGAACCGGGGTCAAACCTGCTTCGGGGCCAGACCCCATTGTCGATGTCAAACCCGGCAAATCTCGGGTAGGGGGTCCCGAACTGCGCGTCTAAGGATCGAAGGTAACAGGAGGCAGGGGACATGATGTTTACCCATGTTCGGGCCCTTTTGATGGAGGTAAAACCCTACGTCCTGCTTGATTGACTTTGATGAGTATAGGAGTTACACGAGTTGATCTACCATGAGATCGTAATGGCTAAACCCTAGATGTCTAGTCTGTATGATTATGACTACCTCTACGGACTAAACCCTCTAGTTTATATAGATACTGGAGGGGCTAGGGTTTGTATAGAGTTGGTTTACAGAGAAAGGAATCTTCATATACGAACGCCAAGCTTGCCTTCCACGCTAATGAGAGTCCCATCCAGACATGGGGGAAGCCTTCTATCTTGTATCTTCACGACCCACCAGTCTGGCCCACATCACATAGCCTGGACGTCCGGGGACCCCCAAATCCAGGACTCCCTCAGTAGCCCCTGAACCAGGCTTCAATGACGATGTGTCCGGCGCGCAGATTGCCTTCGGCATTGCAGGGCAGGTTGCTCCTCCAAATACTCCAAAGTAGTTGAACAAAAGAACTATATACGGCTCTGTACAATAGTTACAACACTGGGCCACGAGGGCAAAACACTTTAAACAAAAATAAGTTATGTATTCTGACAACTTTTTCGGCGAGGTATTGTGTTTTGGCCTTATTATCATTTCGAACCGTTTTCCAGCCTCCCGTTTCGCGTTTCGAGAGGCGGTATTCATTGACACATCTTGTCAAAGTAGAGATCGTGTCCCCTTATTGCGGGATTCTTATCAATAGGGATTTGGGTAATCCAACCGTGCCACTCGCAGGACTCCTGGGGAGTAGGCGAGTTTTAAGGCTCATGGGGGGGTGCTTGATATTCGCTGCCTTTATAAGTAGACAAGGATCCACCTTTTTACCCCACGCCTTCTTCCTCCTCAGCCCATCTACTCTCGAGCTCCAGCGCCCAAGCTTCAACCCTTTCCGTCCCCAACAAATGCTCCAACCATGTTCAGATCTGGAGCACAGGGCAAGTGGATGGCCTCCTCCATCATGGAGGAGCACATCAAAGAACTTCGGGAGGCGGGGTATTTAGCCAAGGA
Source organism: Triticum dicoccoides (assembly GCF_002162155.2). Taxonomy (NCBI): domain Eukaryota; kingdom Viridiplantae; phylum Streptophyta; class Magnoliopsida; order Poales; family Poaceae; genus Triticum; species Triticum dicoccoides. Next base: position 773,938,530 of record NC_041382.1, read on the forward strand.
AATCGTCCATCGGCTCCCAGCCAAAAAGCAGATCATTCCCACACCAGAGCCCAATGAGAGGTTAGTATTCATTCCCCACTTTCTTCGTGGGCTAGTGTTTCCTCTCTACCCTTTCGTCCGCGGACTCATGTACTATTACGGGCTAGATTTCCATCATCTAGCCCCAAATTCATTCCTCAACATCTCGGCGTTCATCGTCATGTGTGAGGCATTCCTCCACATCCACCACCCCCCCCCACTTCGGCCTATGGCTCAAGGTATTCAATGTGAAGCCAAAGGTGTTCGAGGGTCAACACGCGAATTGCGGCGGCGCCATGGTGAGCAAGCTCCCTAACGTCACCTGGCCCAAGGGGCCTTCATAGAGACCATGAAGGGGTGGCAACAGGAGTGGTTCTACGTTACGGAACCTCGCAACGCCTCATGGGTCGCCACTCCTGAGTTCAAAACCGGTCCGCCAATGCGGCTCACATCATGGCTCAAGAAGGGCCTAGATTGGGCGTCATCCGACGAGGTGATGACGCTGCAAAAGCGCATCAAGAGCATGGTGGACAAGAACACCAGCCTCACTAGCGTGATCCAGGTGATGCTATTTCGCCGGATTCTCCCTGCCAACGACAGACTTCCCATATGTGGGAGTTCGACCCGGCAAGTCCTCGGACCTTGCAGCAGTTCTTCGGCACGAAGCATGAAGATATGTGGAAACTGTTGTTCAAGGCCCAAAAATCGTGGCCGCCAACGACCGAAGACGTCGGCTATGATTGCGCTCACCCAGCCACTTCAGTAAGTTTTTTTGATTTCTAATCACATCCTTGATTTGTAGATCCAAGGAGTAAGTTCAACCCCTCCCCTTGTCTCCTAGGGCTGGACGAAGAAGGCAGAGCGGATCAAGTGTCCGGATGCTCTACCCGAAGACCCAGCTATTCCTCTTCTGACGAATATGCTGGTTCCAGTGTCGTACCAGGCGTCGGAGAAGAAGGCCAAGAAGAAGGGCAAGGAGGTCCGACGTGGCCTTCGCCTCAAAGGTGCTTCGGACATATCATCTGAAGATACTGAAGCTCTCTCCTCCCATGATGAAGACGAGGAGGAAGAGGAGGAGCACAATTCTCCCCCTAAGGGGGGAAAGAAGAAAAGGGTAGCTTCCGTAGATCTAGAGGCGGAAGCGTCCATGAAGGGGAAACTTTCCCTTTCAGACGATATAGAATCGGACGCGGAAGCCATCCCCGAATGGAACCCCAGGCCAAAGCCTTCGGCCAAATCATAAGTATTTAAGGATAATGTATGTATCCGGCTTTATGCCTTGTGATTCTAACGCATAGAATCATGTATTGCTGTTCGGCCCGCGATCTCCCCCGGCAATCATCGTCCTCTGGGAATTCGCTGGGTTCCGACATGATGGCGAGTGAGTCGCCTCCACTGGCCTCTCCACCCACTGCAATGGACTACACCGAAGTGTTGTCCCGAAGGGCCTCTCCAGGACACGGAGAGGTGCGGGAAGCCATCAAGGTGGCGTCAGAGGGCAATACCTCTGCAGCCGAGAATATGGGGGAGCTGACCCCCATGGAGACTGGTGACGGGGGCCATGCCCAATTTGGCCCCCAACCAAATATCATTCCAGAGGCCACTACGGCTCCGGAATCAGGCGAGCATCCTCCTTAGAAAAAGGGGGGGTGTCGACTCCTCCAGCGACCTATGTCAATTTGGAGGCGCCGGACACTCTGATGGAAGTGCTTTAGAGCGCCTCCATCATTGAAGAACATCGTACCCTTATGGGTGCGGTGGTTGAAAAGGTTCGGTCCGGTAAGAGCGGATTGAACGAGGCCTATACTAGCCTTCTGACATGCTTTGAGGTACGTGGTTTAAATAAATAGAATGCATGTGTATAGTTAGTAGCCCATGAGACTCCGTTCAGCGTTCGTGAAGAAAAATCCAAACAAAGGATCGAATATTTCGCAGGAGATTAACATACATGTGTATTTGAACAAACAGGCATCGAAGTTGGTGGCAGCCGCCCATGCCGATGAAGTTTCTGAACTAAAGTGGCGGCTGGAGCAGGCCGATGAAGAGCTCATCCGCACCAACAAATTGTTGTTGGAGAAGCAAGGTATGCGATTCACATTTGACATGATATGGCTTGTTGTTGTGCTATCTTGCTTAGTTTTGTAATTATGCTCATAGTTGACGCGTCTGAGGTCGAGACCCTCAAAAACGCGCTGGCCAAGGCCAAGAAGGAGGCGGAGGGGGAACGAGCCGCCCGCCAAAAGCATGAATCACGGGTGGAGGAAGTTCAGCAAGAGCTCAAGGATGCCATAGGCAAATGTGAGTTCGTAGAGCGCAAGCTTTTGGACCGAGATTCCGAACTTGCTGAGGCCCTCCAAAGCATGAAGGCAGCCCGGGTTGAATCCCAAGGCGCCTGCCGGGAGATCCAAGAAGCAAAGTAGATCGCGGCGGGTGAGGGCTTTAACATGCAAAGCAAATTTGTAAGGAGGAACATATTACTGGCCCGCGTTTGGAGTTCTCCAGGGGCGTTTGTGGATCTACCTCGGAGTATTGCCGATGTTGTGGAGTTCTTCCGAGCCGAAGAGGGGAGTTCAATGGAGAAGCTGTTCTGGTCGCAGTACCTTGCACCAGAGCATCTGGTGCCCTTCGGCGATCAGCTGAAGCAGCTGACCGAGCTGCATAGGGTGGCCAAACTGGCCATGAAGGATGTTATAGTCTGACTTTGGCCAGCCGAACCCATACCTGCAGTTACTTCGGGCTCGTGAAGCGGCTCGTCAGTGCCTGCCCCCAGCTTGATGTCATAAAGCGGTCGGCCTGTATCGAAGGTGCCCGGATGGCCTTCGCCCGTGTCAAGGTGCAGTGGGTGAAGATGGACATTGTTAAGCTGGCAACCGAGGGACCGCCCGTGGGAAAAGAGCATCGCACGCCGGAGCGGTATTTTCAATGAAGTCTTGGAGGGTTCCCGCATTATAGATGGCCAGTGTTAAGGACACTATTTTCGAATGAATGTACCTGTAATGCACGTACTTTGTATTATAAAATAAGGCTTATGTATCATGTGTTGCTTGTTTTACTTTGAAATCCTTTCCTCATGTGCGGCCGTTTATGGTATCCGAGAGTTGGCCAGTCGTCGGGTTCAGCCCCCATGTAGGTAGTATGGGGGTGTTCGGAATGGTACCTAGACACACTTGACCTAGCCAGCGTGGTCCTTGAAGGAGGTGTCAGTGCAGTGAACTAGGCAATCAAACCATGTGGCTTTATCGCTCTCACTTAGCCATAGGAGTTTGACAATGAGGTTTATAGGCGCAGCCCCTGGTGTTGCTCGATTATCTGAACTTGGGTGCTGTAGACGCCTGACCGGGCATAGACTGGTCTTTCGCATAATGCGGGCAAAATTGCAAGAGATTTGTAGTTAGTCTCCAAATAGCTGACCAGTCTCGCCGCTTCATGACAGTCAGTTTTCGGCTTTCTCTACTAAGGTATTTATTCGGATGAGCCGGAAACACAATTGCAGTAGTTCTCCCTTTGCTACCTTAGCCGAAAAAGCGTAACGTAAGGCAATAACCACAGGAGCCGGGCAACCCAACTATTGACCAAAGACATGATTCAGAGCCGATGCATAGAATGCTATATTCGTGACGCCGAATTTGCACTGTAAAAGTGTTTCGGACTTATTTTATTTTTAAGATATGGACGTGGCTGAATGGAGCCCCTGGCGATTTGGGTCGTACCAAGGTGTACGTGGCAACCAGACGAGAAAAAAAAGAAGGAAAAAAGATTAGGAAATAAGCCAGTACCGAGTACGTTGGGTGAAAGACTGTTTCCATTATAGTCTGATTGATACGTCAAAACGTATTTTTACAAATGATGTGACAAGCATCGAGGCTATTTTACATGTCGAATACCAGGGAGAGCTGTGTACGGGTCCTAAAGAGGAAGAGGCGATCTTTAAAGATCCTTTATGTACTCTGTCGCACATCTGCGTAGCGTTGCTCCTTGGTGTGTGTCCCTTCAAGAGGATCAACGGTCAGTTTTTCATAAAGGGACCGGAAACGATGTCCTTGGTACCGTCAAAAGTTGACGTGGGTTTAAGGAATGTGAAAAAGAAAAAATAAGGAAAATAGAAATGATATGGGGGTCCACGTAGGGTCGAGCCGTATTGTGGATTTTATTTTTAATATGCCTCTGTCTTTGCCCATGGTATCTTCAGTGCATAGTTATGTATGTGTGGTACATATGCCGTGATGCGGTTGGGGCTGAGACGCAGGCCGAACTGCTAATCGAGCTCCTGGCGGTCTTGATCGTCGCTCTGCAGGGTGGTCCGGACGCGTTTAATAGTGTCCGGGGGCTTGACTGCCGATGTAGTATTTGGCTTGATAAGGCCATTCTGGACTTCCGCTGCAAGGGCCGTGGTGTGCTCCTCAGTATAGAGGGATATGTGTTTCCATTGACTGTTATGACACCGCGGGGTCCGGGCATCTTGAGTTTGAGGTAGGCATAGTGCGGGATCGCATTGAAGCGAGTGAACGCGGTTTGTCCGAGCAGTGCATCATAGCCACTGCGGAAGGGGACGATGTCGAAGATCAAGTCTTCGCTTCGGAAGTTGTTTGGCGAGCCGAAGACGACTTCCAATGTAATTGAGCCCGTGCAACGGGCCTCTACTCCAGGTATTACTCCTTTAAAGGTAGTTTTGGTGCATTTAATTCTTGACGAATCAATACCCATTTTACGGACCGTGTCCTGATAGAGCAAGTTAAGACTGCTACCACCGTCCATGAGGACTCACGTAAGGTAGAATCCATCGATAATTGGGTCAAGGACCAATGCGGCTGAGCCTCCGTGATGGATACTAGTCAGATGGTCTCTGCGATCGAAAGTGATCGGACATGCTGACCATGGATTGAATTTTGGGGTGACTGGCTCTATCACGTAGACGTCCCTCAGAGCGCGCTTGCGCTCCCGTTTGGGGATATGAGTAGCGTATATCATATTCACCATTTTGACTTTGGGGGGAAATTTCTTCTGTCCCCTTGTATTCGGCGGATGAGGTTCATCGTCCTCCTCCTCGCTAGGCGTCCCCTTCTCCTTATGTTCGGTATTCAGCTTACCGGCTTGTTTGAAGACCCAATAGTTTCTGTGGGTATGGTTGGCAGGCTTGTCTGGGGTGCCATGAATCTGGCAAGGTCGATCGAGTATTCGGTCTAAGTTAGATGAACTGCCTTTATTCTTTTTGAATGGACTCTTCCATTGACCGGATTTAGAGCCACTGAATCCGGCGTTGACCGCTCTGTCTTCGGTATTATCATTGTTGCTTTGACACTTGTGTTTGTTGCGTTGTCGTTATCGTTTCTAGTTTCGGAGGTACCTGCATTGCTAGTACCATTGTTGTTGCGGGCTAACCAGCTATCCTCTCTCACGCAAAAGCGGGTCCTAAGTGTTGTAAGGGCTGCCATGGACTTTGGCTTCTCTTGGCTAAGGTGTCAGGCGAGCCATTCGTCCCGGATGCTATGTTTAAAGGCCGCTAGGGTTTCGGCGTCTGGACAGTCGACAATTTGGTTCTTTTTAGTTAAGAACCTTGTCCATAGTTTTTGGGCTGACTCCCCGGATTGCTAAACTATGTGACTAAGGTCATTGGTGTTTGGGGGTCATACATAGGTACCCTGGAAGTTGTCTCTAAAGGCATCTTCTAGATCTTCCCAGGTGCCAATAGAATTCTCTGGGAGGCTGTTTAACCAGTACCGAGCTGGTCCCTTTAATTTGAGTGGGAGGTACTTGATGGCATGTAGATCATCACCGCGAGCCTTGTGAATATGGAGAAGAAAATCTTCTATCTAGACTACGGGATCTGTCGTGTCGTCGTATGATTCGATGTTAACGGGTTTGAACCCTTCTGGGAACTGATGTTCCATTACTTCATCGGTGAAGCATAGGGGGTGTGCGGCGCCTCTATACCAGGCGACATCGCGCCGTAGTTTGGACGAAGGCCGTATGCGGTTTTCGGCCCGTGTGAGGTTGTGTCTGTCACACCAAGTCTGATGGCCATCCTCGCGCGTTGGAGCACGCCCCCTTGATCCGTAGATTGATCTGGTCTGACCGGCTCTATTGTCCAGGTCCTATCGTAGGTCATAGGTGCATCCTGGGGCCGCTGTTTCTCTGCCTCTACGACGAGGTGGTGCGACATGGTGTTCGGCTTGAGCTGTCGCTCTGTCCCGGCCACGCGGCAGTCGACCAGGTCTGTTAGCATCGCGCATTGGCGGTATGGCCTCCGGGGCCTCATTGTTAAATTGTGGCAGTAGCTTGCGCTTCAGGTAGCTCTTTGGGGTGCGAGGTCGTATTCCTCGACTGCCAGGACATTAGTCCATCTGTCGTTGAGCAAATCCTAATCAGATTGAAGCTGTTGCTGCCTCTTTTTCACGCTTCTCGCAGTGGCGATTAGTCGGTGCTTAAAGCGCTATTGTTCGAGGGGTTCCTCTGGCACGACGAAGTCTTCGTCGCCTATGCTCACATCCTCTTTGGAGATCGATAGGTAATTACTATCCTTCGAGTCCTCGTTCCCGACAGGATCGTTGGGGTTTACTTGCCCATCCTCCCAATCATCCTGTTCGGATGTTGGCTCTATAGGGGCATCAGGGTCTTTGACGTTCTCCGGAGTGTTATTCTCTTCGGTGCCGGTATTGCTTTCTTTTTGGCGACGCGGTTTTGAGTGGCGCCGCTGGCGTCGATGTTTTGGAGGTGCTTCGGCAGGCTTGCCCTCAACCGGATTCTCCTTGCCGTCATCGCCATCCTCTTTGGGTGTGTCCACCATGTACACGTCATATGGGGAGGTGTCCGTCCATCGTCCAGTAAATAGAGGGTTTTGGCCTTGTTCGTCTCCGGCATCGTCGTCCATACCGTCGATGTCTTTGCAGGCGTAATCCAACATGTCGGTTAAATCTTTGACAGTGGCTATGAAGTGGGTGGTGGGTGGGACGCAAAATTCCCCGCTCTCAGCCCCTAGTGTGGGCTGGGCGTAGTTCGGAAGTGATCCTTCCGTAATGGTGAGTGATCGCATTAAGTCCAGGGCCTCGTTTAGAGGTGAGGGTTGGACAGATAAACGAGAGTCTGTGGGGCTGTCCGGAGTCGGAGTCTCCTCGCGGCGCCCGCTTGACACGGACCTCGAGAGTTTGGACCTAGAGTCCGGCAGAGTGTCCGGTGCTTCTCCGGCAGCAAGCTCCATAAGTCCAGAAAGTCCGGCGGGCTCTAGACTCCCGTCTTCGGACCTGTCAGCCTGCTCTCGATCTAAGGCCAGAGCGGTAATTGGGGCCGCGAACCCTTCAAAGATCAAATCTCCTCGGATATCAGCGACATAGTTTAAGTTCCCGAAACTGATCTAATGACCAGGGGCATAGTTGTCGATCTGCTCGAGGTGGCCAATCGAGTTGGCACGCAGCACGAAGTCGCCGAATACGAAAATTTGGCCCGGGGGGAAATCTCCCCAGAAGCAGCATCATTGTTGATCGAAAGAGCCATCGCATCCTTTATCGACAGCACAGAGGAACTCTCAATGAAACCACCAATGTCGGTGTCAAAACCAGCAGATCTCGGGTAGGGGGTCCCGAACTATGCGTCTAAGGATCGAAGGTAGCAGGAGGCAGGGGACACGATGTTTACCCAGGTTCAGGCCCTCTTGATGGAGGTAAAACCCTAAGTCCTGCTTGATTGACTTGATGAGTATAGGGGTTACAAGAGTTAATCTACCACAAGATCGTAATGGTTAAACCCTAGATGTCTAGCATGTATGATTATGACTACCTCTATGGACTAAGCCCTCCAATTTATATAGATACCAGAGGGGGCTAGGGTTTGTACAGAGTCGGTTTACAGAGAAAGGAATCTTCATATCGGAATGACAAGCTTGCCTTGCATGCCAAGGAGAGTCCCATCCGGACACGGGGGAAGCCTTCTATCTTGTATCTACACGGCCCACCAGTCCGGCCCACGTCACATAGCCCGGACGCCTGGGGACCCCCTAATCCAGGACTCCCTCACCCACCTTAGTGTTTTGCAATGCCTCCGGGTCATTTTTCCAACCCGGTGGATAACATGGTAGCAGCGGCCACCCGGTTCAACGCCCTTCCTATTACTGGTGATTCGCCCATTGCAGTTGAAGCGCAGAACGCCAATGAGCTTCTTCAAACAGCGATTCCACAATAGGAGAAGTATTTATATAGTCGTGATCGTGTGCACTCAACTCCCCTCCCGAGCCGAAGTTACAGCCAGCATGTTGAGTCGCCTGCGGTCTCCAGCAGTGAGTGATGATATGTCTCCAATGTATCTATAATTTTTGATTGTTCCATGCTATTATATTATCTGTTTTGGATGTTTTATATGCATTAATATGCTATTTTATATTATTTTTGGGACTAATCTATTAACCTAGAGCCAGTGCCAGTTTCTTTTTTTCCTTGTTTTTTAGCTTCACAGAAAAGGAATATTAAACAGAGTCCAAATGGAATAAAACTTTCGCGATGATTTTTCTTGGACCAATAGACACCCAAAAGACTTGGAGTTCAAGTCAGAAGAGCCACGAGGCAGCGACAAGGGTGAAGGGCGCGGCCTAGGGGGGAGCCCCTACCTTGGGGGCCCCTCGTGACTCCCCTGATCTAGTTCTTCCTCCTATATATTCACATATATTCCCAAACCTCTAGAAGCATCCACGAAAACACTTATCCACTGCCGCAACCTTCTGTTCCTGTGAGATCCCATCTTGGGGCCTTTTCCGGCATCCTACCGGAGGGGGATTCAATCACGGAGGGCATCTACATCAACTCTATTGCCCTTCCGATGAAGCGTGGGTAGTTTACCTCAGACCTACGGGTCCATAGGTACTAGCTAGATGTCTTCTCTCTCTCTCTCTCACTCTCTCTCTCTCTCTCTCTCTCTCTCTCTTTGATTCTCAATACCATGTTCTCCTCGATGTTCTTGGAGATCTATCCGATGTAATCTTCTTTTGTAGTGTGTTTTTCGAGATCCGGTGAATTGTGGATTTATGATCAGATTATCTATGAATATTATTTGAATCTTCTCCGAATTCTTATATGCAAGATTTGATATCTTTGTAATTCTCTTCGAACTATCGGTTTGGTTTGGCCAACTAGATTGGTTTTTCTTGCAATGGGAGAAGTGCTTACCTTTGGGTTCAATCTTGCGGTGTCCTCACTCAGTGACAAAGTAGGGGTAGCGAGGCATGTATTGTATTGTTGCCATCGAGGACAAAAATATGGGGTTTACATCATATTGCTTGAGTTTATTCCTTTACATCATGTCATCTTACTTAAAGCGTTACTCTCTTCTTTATGAACTTAATACTCTAGATGCAGGCAGGAGTCGGTCGATGTGTGGAGTAACACTAGTAGATGCAGGCAGGAGTCGGTCTACTTGACACGGATGTGATGCCTATATTACATAATCATTGCCTTGGATATCGTCATAACTTTGCGCTTTTCTATCAATTGCTCGACAGTAATTTGTTCACCCACCATATTATTTGCCTTCAAGAGAGAAGCCTCTAGTGAAACCTATGGCCCCTGGGTCTATTTTCCATCATATTAGTTTTCAATCTACTATTTTGCAATCTTTTATTTTCTGATCTATAAACCAAAAAAACAAAAAAAATACTTAGTTATCTTTTGTTTAGTTTTATCTATCTCTTCAGATCTCACCTTTGCAAGTGACCTTGAAGGGATTGACAACCCCTTTATCGCGTTGGGTGCAAGTGTTTGATTGTTTGTGCAGGTATTGGTGATTTGTGCGTTCTTCTCCTACTGAATTGATACCTTGGTTCTTAATTGAGGGAAATACTTATCTCAACTGTGATGCATCACCCTTTCCTCTTCAAGGGAAAAACCAACGCTAGCTCAAGAAGTAGCAAGCGACGCCGTAACCCGCCCCAGGATAACCCGCCCCTTAATTCGTGGAGCGATGCTCAAGCAATTGTGGACGAGGAAAGAGCCCGCCGTGAGGCAGCGGCTACTAATCAGGGGGCTTATCAGCAGCCCCCGGTGACCCCTACAGCCTTTGTGGGAGACGGGTCAAATTCCAGGACCATTTGAGTGTCGTTCTTAGTGTTGGCTTTACGCAACGAGCGCATACCCAAGGATTTTAAAGGCCCTCGGAAGGTGCCCAACTACACGGTGGATCTTGAGTCGGCAGCTTGGATTGAGAGCTATGACTTAGCCATGGACATGTTGGAAGTCAGCGATGCAGTATGTGCTAAGTATTTTATTGTGATGTTGGAGGAATGGCTCGTACATGGTTAAAGAACATGCCCCCAACTCTATCAATACATGGGTGGAATTTAAGGACAACTTCATCAAGAACTTTTAGGGGACTTGTAAGCAGCCAATGAAAATTGTTGATCTGGAGCATTGTGTGCAGCGGGACGATGAGTCAGTCCATCATTGGGCTTGTCGGGTCGCAACCATCATACATTCTTCAGACAGTATTCGGGCGGCTCAAGCTGTGTTGCTCTTGGAGAAAAACTGTCACTTTGACCCCCTTAAGTAGAAGCTAGGGCGGCTTAAGCGTAAGTGTACAGACATGGGCAAGCTTATGGATGTACTTACCAGGTATGCCGACTCGGATACTACAAAGGATCTGGGTTCTGATGATGATAAAACTGGTAAGGGCAAAAAAAAATGGTGGTTGCAAGAACCAGCAGCAACATCCCTCGACTCAGCATGGTAATAAAAAATAATCAAGGCAATGGGGGGAGCGTAGGTACTCTGACGACGGGTCAGATTTTGCGGCTAACACCAATGTCGGGTTCACGAATCAATATCGTAATGGTAATGCCAAGCCGCCTTTCAGTTGAAGGAAGCCTATAAATCTTGAGGCAATGCTCAATGACCCCTGTCCAAAACACAATTATCCTAACAAACTGTTTTCTCATGCCTGGAAGGATTGTTATATCATGAGGGAGCTAGGAATTTTATTTGAGGGTGGCTAGTGAAACATCTGGAATACTGAGGGGGAGCATACCTTAGAAAGTAGTGGTCAAATTCATAAGTCCACAAACTACTTGGGGGTAGTTTAAGATTTTATTTACATCATGTGGGAGCCATGTCCCTAGCTCACCCTTAGCTGGATCCGTCCCTGACCATGATCACGGAAGGCCCTGCCTCATCATCATTCTTGCGCTTTTGGAGCTCCCAGTCACTCTTCCAGTATCACTCTGCCTTGTACTGGACATACTCCGGGTGCCCCCTCGCAGACCTCGCCATCCTCTCCTCACCAGTCTCTGAGATGCCGACCCACTGGTCGAAAACAATACGGGTCTCCGACTTCGCTGTTTTGGACACAATGGTCACCTCTGACCCGAAGAACTCCGCCTCGATCTAGGACTGCACCTTCGGGAAGTTGAGCTTGTCGTAAGCGCGCCTCGCTTCGTCCGCCGACTCGGAAGTGCCAATCCAGTACCACCGTCTATTGTGTTGAAACTTGATGCTGAACCGGCCGGATACCTGCGGTCGCACTCCCCTAAAGCGCCTCAGCGGCATGGCGGTTGTGGCGCGGGTTGGCGGCGCCGAGGGCGGCGGACAGGATGCGGCACATCAACCGGGTGCGAGTGGGCCGGATGCAGCAGTGGAGGAGCAGCAGGAGGCATGGACGATGCGATGGAGGAGGTGTGGTAGTGCCCAGAGGAGGAGATGGGGCGGTGATGGAGGGCGACGTCGACTGCGGTGGAAGAACGACTGATTGGGCTCGGGAGGCGTGGATCCGAGCGATAGGGAGGCGTGGCGGCGGGATTTGAGTGCGGGGGCTGCGGGACGAAGGTGGTTGACGACGAGAGGTTGGTCGGAGTTTTTGTGCAACAACCTTCATGCCACATATACGCAGCCGGCTGTGCCTTGGGCTGCCCAAAAATATTTTTGACCAGGTTCGAATTTTTGGGCAGCTATTGGAGACGTTTTTGCCCTCCAAAATCTAAAAAAGCAATGCTATCCTAAAATAAGGAAATTGTTGGAGATGCTCTAAATAAACCCTCAAATCCCTCAAGGTCTAGCCATACATGCATACCCGCGTCCAACTAAAGCTAGCTTCGATGGGTTTACGTGTAGCATTAACAAGATTAAAAGGAAGACCCTTTAGCATTAGTATTCGAAGGCGAACCAATCTGTGATTGGATGGTTAGAGGGACTGGTGCTCGCATTTATTTCTGAATTTATTTCAGAATTTCCGGCGATGCACATTCAGCGGGAGGAGACGTTCCCGTCGACGACAAGGTGCCTACGGTGACTTCATAAATTTTAAGATGATTTGCCGGCTCAATCTTTCAGAGGTGCTCATAGGGGTAGGGTGTGCGTGTGTGCGTTCATAGGGATGAGTGTATGCGCGTGTATATGAGCCCTTCCGTCTGTACTATGTTAAAAAATCATTAGTATTAGAAGGTGTATCTTTTTTAGACGAGATACAAAAGACATCTTATATAAAGTTAGATCAGAAAATATGTTGGTCGTCTTCTTCTTCCATTGTATGCCATCTGGTGAAGATTAAAAATTGCACTAAACTGGTCGTAACAAAAAAGCACACATCCAAACGTCCTCCTCATCATACTATAGTTTGAAGACCGCAATCGCCACTCGCCATTATAAATAAGATATAATAGTCATAGAAGGAACATCGGTTGTTTTATCACCCTACACAACACAGACTTGCAACCTTTCATCATTGGTGCAGATGGTTGGAGAAAACGAACTATGTCGCTAAACAAATCAAAATAAGAGACTAAAATTACCACACCAAGAGCCAACCAATGGCAAACCTTAATTTACGCACCGACTAACAAGATCCGAAGGAGACAATCGATCTAGCAACACCTACATACCCTCACACAGCATTCGTCAACTGGACACACATCGTGGATATAGGAAGAGACTAGAGAGATCTTATTCCAATGCGCCATGGCCTCCACTACCATCATCATCGATGCCGCTAGAAAACCAAACCTAAGGGAAACAATACTTACCATAACTAAGAAAAATGAAAGGAAGGGAGGGTTCACTTAGGTGGCGACGAGGACACCAGACAAGATAAAACGAGGGGGGGCAAGGTGACGACTTCAAGGAGACCTTTGTTGCAGAGAAAGATTAACTTTGTTTGATATGAATTATTTTTAGATAAATCTGGGTTAGAGGAACACAGAGGCTCCACGGTCAAGATGAGATAGTTTCGAACACTTCGGGCCTTCTAAAATTGTCAGAGTTGTGCTACTATAGGCTATGGCCTGGCGTACCGTTGTTCTATCCGCAATATCATAGCCAAGATTAAAAAAGCAAAACCGAGTAGGTCGCTGGCGCATGGCGCTTCTATGTCTCGCTTGACGGGAGACAGAAAGTAACCTCGCCTCGAGCTAGTGTATGGTGGTCCGGCCCAATAGTGTTAGGCCCCTTCTTTTTTTCCTTTGCCATTTTAATGCAGACCAAAACTCTTGTTAGTGCATTTTAAAAAGTCCACACTATTAAAAAATATTCACACATTTCAAAAAATGTTTGTGACATTTTTTTAAAACGTTTATGAAATGAAAACAAATGTTCGCATAACTAACAGAATGCATTTCGTACCATTCAAAATACATTCCTGACATTTTGAAATATATATCGTGTGTCAAGAATATGATTTTCACATTTTAAAATATGTTTATAAAATTTTAAAAATGTTCTACTAGTTTGAAAAAATGTTTTTCTTATTCAGAAATATGTGCACATCAGTTTAAAAAATTGTTCATGTATTTTAACAAAATATTTGACATTTTTTCTAAAAATTTTATACATTGTAAAAAATATTCGTGTAGGTCAAATATTGTTTTGTCTTGTTCAAAGAAATGTTCATGACATCTTAAAAAGCATGATTTTCAAACATATGCTTGTGGTATTTTTCAAAATGTTTATACAATGTAAAAAATATTAAGTCTCATTCAAAGAAATTTGTGACATTTAAACAAAGTTCAATTATTTAAAAAATATGTGCATCGTATTTAAAAAATATTCCTGTGTTTTGAAAATGTGTTTGTGGCATTTAAAAAAATAGTTATACATTGTTAGAAAATGTAGACATAGTTTAAAAAATGTTTTGTCTCATTCGAAGAAATGTGCATGGCATTAAAAAAATATTCACGTGATTCAAAAGTATGTTCTTAACATTATTTAAAAATGCTTATACAATGTAAAGAATGTTCACGTAATTTCAAAAAAATGTGCCATCTCATCTACTATATCTAAATAGGAGCACTCCACTACAAGGAATTCTCTAGCTTCTCCTTAAGCCACATCACCCCAATTAATTCTAGCCATAGATAAGGCACAAATTATGGATAGTCATCCAATTCAAGGCAACCACCTCGACACAATACACCTGTACAATTCTATGTGCATGTTCTCCTTCCAGCTTCGTGAATCGTGAGCCACATTGTGTTAAAAAAAATCTCGGGCCACGCAAAATCAATTTAATTTGGAAGCCCGACCGAGCAGAACTTCTCCGCTTCCCTACCTGGCCGTCGCCGCCTTCTCATTCTCCTCTCATCCACCCTTCCTTCCCCTTGCTCTCGCTTCGCCTTTCCCCAAGCTCAGGCATCTTCTCCTTTCGACCCTCACCCCGCTTCCTTTCCATGAGGAATTGAGCAGTCCAGATGGGACTCAGATCCATCTGCCCCGAGATATCAACCGTTCAACTGCAGCAGGTGGAACTCGGATTGTAGTGGAAACACCAAGCGGAGGATAAGCCGTCGGGGTCATGGGCAGGCCGAGCTGATCGAGGTGCAGCGGTAGGTTGGGGAAGTGGTTGTGGATTCCATTAACAGATGAAAATTCGTTCTGCTGAAGCAATCCAGATCCAAACTTTTCTTGATTGATCCTTGGCTCTTGGTTTTTGTTGTCGGTTTTATTTTGTGGTGAATGTCATTTATGTAAATAGTTACCATGTAAACTACCATGCAATGCACTCCTCCACCTCCAACACTGGCTACCTGGAAAGTATTACTCCGGCTACTGAATCATTCAATGATCAACATAGATGTTCGCTGACATTTGGGAAATTATTATGTATTCTGTTTTCTTTATCTCACTGTACTACTTACTTTACTTGCACGTCTTTTTGATTTTGGTAGTACTATGGGATCATCATTGGTTCAGTTGTTTGAGTGTTTCTCTTGCACTGTTGCTTCATGGCATTATTTCTTCTCCATCAATGTTGATCCATGTGCAGGGAAGATGACTTGATATGCTATTTTTCACTTTTGATGACATTGCATACTCAGGTTACATCCAGATCTGTCAAGGGCAAATTTTTAAATAATTAGTGTAGCTTTTTTTCTTTGTCATGTGCATGTCAACATAGGTATTAGCATCAGAATTTTTGAGATACATTCATGTTTACCTGTTGTGTTTTGCTACATCTTTACTAGGATGCATAATTTCTCTATTCTTGGATGCATGTCGTCTGTGATAGGATTCAGCTACCAGCCCTTGGCATGATGTCTCTACATTATTGTTTGCTTTACTAGAATGCAAAGTGTTTTATTTGGTTTAGCAAATTGGCCTCACACACCGATTTGGAGAAGCTATTGTGGTGTGGATCGATCAAAAATAATTTTTGGTTGGTCTTTCTAATTTTGCTGGATAAACTTTATTAATCGAAGAAACATAAGTTGGAGAATGTTGGTTCAACTTTCATTTCAGTAGCTTTAAAGGTATCTATCCAACCTATGAAAGATTTCTAAATTGCGGCTCCCGAGTTCTGATTCATATGCATGTAGTCTTAGAGCATTACTAATAGTACCCCTAAACCCTCAAACCCTCATAAATAACTACTTTTTTGCGGGTTGCAACAAAAAAAACGCAAAGATTAGAACCCCTAAACCCTCAAACCCTCAAAAAAAAAGTAAGGGTCCAACCCTCAAACCCAATTTCGAACCGTAGAAGTGAGGGTTGGAGGGGGGCGCTCGACCCCAGCCCGCACTCCCTTCCCCCGTCGCGCGGGAGGGAAGTTTCCCGTCCCCAACCTCCCGCTTCCTCCCTCCCAAGCCGCCGGCCGTCGCCCGCCGCCAATCCGGCCGGCCCCCCGCCTCCCCTCGACGCCGCCGCCATCCCGCCCCTGCGCCACGCTCCCCGCCGCCGAATCTGCCCTTCCCC